>NC_057807.1:146900481-146978280 GCF_018294505.1 Triticum aestivum
CGGTGTACATTGTAAGATTTGAACCGAGGACCATGCATACGGGTAATTATTTTGAATTCGTGCCATACTAAGTTTCAAAAAGTTGACATTGACTCAATTTGTTGTGCTTTTTTGTAGGTCATATGTTTGAATCCATCCAAAAGTTTTCTAACTACCATGGTGTTCATCATATACATATGAATTTGTATTAAAAAGTAGCATGGATGCAGTGAAATGCGAAATCCATGTTAGAATTGGAGATCGCTACGTGACACACACTCTAATTCAAATAACTAATTATGTGAAACACACTCTAATCCATGTTAGCATGGATACCGTTTTGATTTTTTTTTCAAATAACTCCTCATTAATTAATTTATAGTAATCCCTCTGTTCACTTTTATAAGACCTTGAAGACATTTCGGACAATGTGCAAAACAGTTCATTTTAAGTTGTCTGAAACGACTTACAAAAGTGAACGGAGGGAGTATCCCGTTTCAAATGACTAATTATTGCAAGGAAAACACGGGCATGGTAATACATACAGATTCGTTTGCAAATGAAAGAAGATTCGTTTGCATTCTCAAATGTAGGTGCACCAGGCAGACCAGGGTCGTGTCGGGGTGGACACTGCTTCGGTGCCTTAAAAGCACCTGCCTTTGGGTCACTGACATGTGGGCCAACCACCTTCTGGGCCCACATGTCATGGACACAAAGGCAGGTGCCTTAAGGCACCAAAGCATAGTCCTATCGGGGTGGTCGCGTGTGTCGGACGGACGCGTAGCACCCAGCCACCCACCTCCCTCCCTCCCTCCCCCACTCCCCCCAAAAAAGGATGATGGCAAAATAAGTTCGCGCTTCCATGTTTTGGATTGAAATATCTGGCGGCCCCAATTCCAGCCCTGCAAAATCTCTCTTCTCCACCGTCCCCTTTCGCGCCCAGATTGCTCAAATCCCTAATTTGCCGCCAACCCAAGCAAAGTTCAAATCGCCCCTCGTCTCGTCTCTTTCCCCACCTCTGTGCCGGACGACGACGATGAAGACGATGTTCGCGCTTCACCACCGCACCGAAGCTACCTCATCTACGCCCTCGTCCACCGCACCGGGTGGTCCACCGACAACGTCGGCCGCCGCAACCGACGTGCCTCACAGACACCGAGTTCCACCGCATCAGGTGCGCTTCACCGACGCCGTCTCCCAGCTCACCGGGGCTACTTCACCGAGCACATCGTCGCACCTCTGCCCCCCGAGGCCGTTGGGGCTTCACCAACGGTCTCGTCCACCGCATCGTAGTGCTCTGCTGCCACTCAAGATCTGCATCCGTGCGCGGCCAGCCAACTCCAGCGCATCAGCCTCAACGGCTCTGAAGTGACCCGCACTCTAGCTAGGCGAGCATGCCCAAACACCGGCCCGAACTAGGTATCCACACATCACTCCCTTATGCACTATTCCGACGATGTTTGGATATCCTTTCACTGCTCTCTTGGTTTACACGCCTATGCAACTCTGACTTTAACTCTTATTTCTTCTGGAGATATCATCTGAAACAAGCAAATCCATTGTTTAGCGAAGCATGACGGCGCTACGGGATCTGGTACACATCCTGCACACATGTATAACCTTGTAAGTATCTGTCCTCCGGTACAACATCAAGGTTGATTCCTCTTATTTGATGAACCATTCGCCGTGTCAAAAATGCAGAGGGGGATGCAAGGAGCACAAGGCCTGCACATCCAAGCAAGTGGTAACATGGACTTGTACATGGAACATCCCAAGCCAAGCAGAGCTGCAGTTAGCCTGTACAACAAGCTAGCGTAAGTCCTTGCATTTCATTTAATTTGTACTGGCATTTGTGTATGATTTGTGTGTAGTGGCGGATCCACGAATTCAAGTTACCAGGGGTGAACATTTAACTTAAAAAATACGAAGGCACTTGCACTCCGAAAATCAACATAACTTGAGAAATGTGAAGCTACATGCACTTTGAAAACCAGCTAATGATCCAAATTAGTTCAGATTATAAACACTAAATGATGCAAGCACCAAAAAACACAAAATGCAACATGGTGTACAAGGACTACAAACATGGTCTGTACCTGCTTGAATTATTCGTTCTCTGGCTGAAAATATCAAAGTGTAATTGCACCTATAACCAGTGCGCAAACTGCATATCAATATATCTATCCTGCACAAGTATGCCAATAGTTTCAAACAACATATTAGAAAAGTATTTATGCTATGTTGTCATGATACGGGGACTTTCTGGTAGATGGCCTCGACGTTTCCTCAAGCTATGAAAATGCACTATAATTTTCTTGTCATCAATGCCTGCAAATCTCTGTCTCTCTCAACATAGTAGATCATCATTAGACACTAAATCCTTCAATGAGCTTGCAAAATGCTTGCATTAGATCCCTCATTAGACACTATATGTTCATCACCAGGAGCATGTAAAATGTTTGCATCAAATCCTTCATTAGTAGTCTATTCATTAGACACTTCAGGCTCAAGAACAACATGAGCTTATATGTTTGCACCGGAAACTTGATTAGATACATCAGATTCAGTCAGTTCAGTATAGATTGGGGGAGTTATAAAATAAGTAGAAATTGGTTTTATTTTCTCATAGATTCCCTACATACAAGCAGTTTTACAACACCGTCAGGTTTAACTATTGGCCAGAAATTGAAGAGTTGAATTAGATATAATCAGGAATGTGATGTACCTGCTCGTTGCGCATGCTACTCTTGCAAGCTGCGACTGTCCGTTTGCGCAAGCTCGATGCCATACCCGTGTTGCCGCCGCTGCCTCCCACGCAGGCTACACCCAGGGTTGGGTCTTCATCTTCTTGTCCTTCCATTCGCTTGAAGCCTTTGAATTAGATATACTCAGGGATGTGATGTACCTGCTCATTGCGCATGCTACTCTTGCAAGCTGCGACTGTCCGTTTGCGCAAGCTCGATGCCATGCCCGTGTTGCCGCGGCTGTCTCCCACGCAGGCTACACCCAGGGTTGGGTCTTCATCTTCTTGTCCTTCCGTTTGCTTGAAGCCCGATGACCGCCCTCCAACGAGGGTGCGAGGAAGTGCTGTGTTGGTCTGTCCAGCGGCGGCTAGGTTAGGAGCAAACCAGACTGGAGGCTGGAGCGCATGAATTGGGATTTTTCCTGCTGTCGATCGATATGGGAGGCGCTCGTTTGGGCCGCGAGCCTGCTATAGGGCCTGCCTTGCACTTATGTTATTGGCCCATCCAAATTGAAACATTTTTCTTCATTTTTTACATTGCCTGCTCGTGCGTTGGGACGAACAAAACTAGCATGGGCCAACCTGGACGACTCAAACTAGGTGCACACTTTCCAGCCACCTGAGGCGGCCGCCCATACCAACCCCTATGGTGGCGTCGCCCCTTTTTGCGTGTATGATTGGATAGTGAAAAATATTCCAGTGGCGCTTTTGATTTACCCACAGAATGGTTGAATTGCTTGTTTCTATGAACTGAGTTCGGCAATAATGTGAAGGGTGCCAGTATTTTCATCCTATTGTAGATTGCTTAGATCTCGATACGCCAAAAGTAATCACATTAAATATACAGTAAAAGCCAGTGTGATGTGTGTGGCTACAACTAGTCTGACTACACATTGTCATATAACATATCAAGGACGCACCATCTTACCAGACTAACCATTCGACTTACCAATGCAGTGTGGGAAGAAAGAAGTATTGGGACTGCGTATCCAAGAATTGATGCCATGGACTCCTTCGTACAACCTTGTAAGCGAAAAAGAAGTTGCATTGTGCCTGTACAAAGAACTAGCATAAGTTCAGCTACCTGCTTCTCGGAATTTTAGTTAGCCACTTATTGCAAAATTGTTCAATTGCATTGCTTGGCTTAATTTAGTTTGCTACTGATTACATAATGCCACAGCCTGTTAATCACATTGTAGACTACGCCTAACTATGTGTTTGATACTTAATGTTAAGAATTACATGTTTGCCTTAACTTAAATATCTACTTGTTTGTTTAACTGCTTTGCTGCTACAACGGCGGGTTACAATGATGTTAATAACTACTTTTTAGCATCCAATTGAAACTCTTTAATTCCTTGTTTGTTTAACTGGTTTGCTGTTATAACTCCTAGTTGAGATGTTTCGCTAACTTCAACTTTTCTGAATCCAATCAGAACTTTAATGGCAAAACAGGTTAGCCCAAGATCAAAGAGCGAGGTCCCCATCGACGTTGCATCATCCCAAGCAGTGGCACTGGCCCAATCGTGCATTATGAATTGCCAACTGCTGATGCTCTAGAGGCTAAACTAGTGGCAGAAAGAGATTCTGCTTCTGCACTTAGAGATGAAGTTGATATGTTGAGGAAGCAAACAGCACAATCACAAGCAGTACTCAAGACAACCATTAAATATTTCGTGGATTTCAAAATGAAGCAAGCTGAGACTGACCAGATTGTTAAGGTCCTGAAGGAAAAAAGGAAATTAAATTCCTACTTGGTAAATAATAGGTGAAATGTTCTTTCCATCGTTGAATAACCTTTGTGTTGTCTGTTCATGTAATCAATCAAACCATTTGTTTTAGAGATCATGTGATAATTGATTTTTTTTTATTTTTTGGTTTGTAATTTTATTTGAGCACAGGTCTGTATTAATTGCTAAGACTCGGAGACATTTTATTTGGATTGCTGTGCCAGACCTACAAATATGCCAATCGGGCTGAATGTGCATTCAACAATAGTTGTAGTATAGATGGACCATAAGTGGCATGCATCGGAAAGGGCCAAGATGCTGGCTAAAAAAAGGATGCTATTGTAGCCAAAAACAAGTACAACGACCTGGCTTATGTATGTTAGTTGATATTATTGATCCATATACTCTATAAGTGTTTATATGTCTGTTAGTTCTGTACATTCTTGGTTGATTGACTCGGTTTTTGAATCTTGATACATCACTTGTGTACATATCTAAATGGGAGTACACATTATGTTGTGTGTGACATTTGAGTTGAACATGAAGTGTTCCAAATATTTGAATTCACCTTAAACTGGATTCTAGCTTCTGAATTTGAGTATCGGCATTTGTAAACCATATTCATATATGACAGTGGAATACATCTTTATCGTCCTTTTGAAGATATATAAAAACACATAGAATGATTTATAAAGATTCATATAGGAACACAAAATGGATTCGAATTTAGTTGCCAGGGTAAACGTGGATGCTTATTGTCCCAAAATTCGAAAGAAGCGGCAAAATGTCCACTCCCACGTCGACTGACCGAAGCCAAGTGTTTGGGAGATGGAAATTACTGTCTACCCATTACACGGACAATCCATCGGCCCGATTTCCACTACTCTAAATAGGGGTAGGTTAGTAACTTCAATTAGACGTGACACGACCGCCTTTGAGCCCATTCCGACATGGTGGGCGTCAAACATGGGCGGCAAAACACATTTGATTCAAGCTCGTCCAAAAGACCTCTATTTCTCCCTCCATTCCCCATTCATACACGGTGGGCGGCAAAACAAACTCGACTCGGCCGAAATCGATGTAGGCAAATATTTTCAATAGGGGCAGGTTTGTAACTTCACTCAGACGTGACACAACCGCCCTACCTGTCAGCCCTGTTCATACACCATGGGCGCCAACCATGGGCGCCAACCACCCTCTCCTCGCCCGAAATCGCTCTGGGCAAATATTGGCGAGATGCGAGATTACCGTCCTATCCCCAACCGACGAGACGTCCAAATTTTAAACGGGGGCTAAGTTCGTAACTTTCCCATATTTCAGACAGGTGCCTCCCAAAAACATGGTTCCCCGTACCTCTCCCTCCATTTTCCCATTCATACACCATCCACGCTAGAACACCCCATCCCCACACCAGCCTCCGTCCGCCACCCCATCCATCGCTGCCGTCCTCCACCACCTCCATCACCACCGTCCTCCACCATGCCGGAGCGCCTACCAAGACCGCGTCGTCCACTGCTAGAGATGGACGTTTCTCATCCACGGTGACAGACCAATAGCCTTGCATCATGTCCTCTCACTTCATCGGCGCCGTCGTCCTCTTTGTCGGGGCCGCTCAGATGACCTTCTCTTCCACCGCAACGGGACTTATCCCCCGATGCACCCGTCTACCGTCACAGATCTGCTTCAGCGCCACCGACAGCCATCGCACCCCCGATGCCTACACGACGCCGCAAGAGAGGTGGTACTTCATATCTCCTCAACTTTTTGATCTCAACCAGAAAATAGATCTTAACTTGGTTAATCTACTTTATTTTCAGCTCTTAGAATTTACTCCCTCCGTCCCATAATATAAGAATGTTTTTGACACTACACTAGTGTCAAAAACGTTCTTATATTAGGGGACAGAGGGAGTAGTTCTTAGTTCGAAGCAAACAATGGATGGTAAATATCATTTCTCCGGTTTGCAGCTTCAAATCTGCCATGGCACAGCCATAATACGGTTTAATTGATCATGCTTAGGGTTTAATTGATCATGTTGGTTCTGTGGTGGTTTCTTTAATAGAAATCGGAGGGGAAACTCTCTTTTGCTAAAAAAATATGCTTAGAGTTTCCCCCTTTTATGATCACTATACGATCAGAATACGTGCTTCGTGTCAGAATAACACTGTTCCACCCATCAAGCCAAACAAGCTTAGTTGTTCAAATACGAATATGATATTATTAAAACAAAGTTGTTTAATTGTTCAGCTAAATGTTCCTAAATTAGTTTCGAAAATGCATGTTTGCTGCTCGGGTGTGTATCTCTACAGGGTGCCCATGGTGGGCTAGCCCACCCTGGGATTTTTGGTCGTCCCAGGCCCCGATTCCCCTCTGTTCTGTTGTGCGCTTCCGATCTCTACTCGCCCCCAGCCGCCTGCGTCGCCGGCGACTTGCCGTCCCCGGATGGCATGACTCTAGGAGGAGACGCCGGACTAACAGGAGGCCAGGAGCCTCTCGCCCAACAGTGTCACCGCTGCCCAGGCGCGCCACCGTGCCTACCTTCCCAGTCCGTTCAGGGCTCATGCGTGCAGAACCCACCAAGCCAACCCAATTTATCCTGAGATACGTCCTCAACACTCAGCAGCCACTCCTCATCACCCATTTTCTAATTGATTCATTACTCATTAGGCAGGGCTGTCATTAGGGTTTGTTGTGTGCTCAGTGCTACCTATACTTAATGGTTCAGATGTATTTCGGTAATCTTTAGTACCTCTAAAGTTCACAGGGTTTTCAAAATTCCTGCCCTCGGAACAGACACTAGTCATTTTGGATTGTTGGTTGTAGTGACATTGACCCAGATTACTACTGCAAGCCAGGTTTTTTGACAATTTTACTTGTCTTTCGTACTCATTCGATATAATATCCAATTATTCACGTCGATTAGTTGCAAACAATAAGTGCTAGACAAACTTCTTCATTCAGATTTTGGACGGTCTCTTATTGCAGTTACAATTCTGCATACTTGTCCTAGTAAGCTCACAAGTAAATGATTGATTCACTACATCTATGCTTGCCTTGTCATATTTTTTGTCAATATTCTTTTAGGGTGGACCACCCTGTTTCTAAATACTGGAACCATAGACATGAGTGAATGGTATTTCTCTATGTGATCTCTTCCATCATGTGTGTGCAACGAACACTGCATTGTATAGAAAGAAAGTATCATTTCCAGCTTTTACATAGATTTCAATCTTTTACATGGAATACAATCTGCCTACTTGCTTTGTGTCGCACTACCAACACTCCACCCTTGAAGCCAAACATTATGCCACTCATAATTGCTTAGTTTATTTGTTCAAATACGAATTTCATATGATTCTAATGTTCCTACTTCAGTTTTGAAATGTGTGCCTGCCTGTTATAGAGACATAAGGGGTTTGTATTTCTGTGTGTGGTCTGGTCAGCACGGTTGGGGGGGTGAACTTTGCATTTGCAGGGGTTTATAGGGAGACACTCTTCGAGTTGAATCCGCAATGCATTCCATAGATAATCTGATTACTTTTTATGTTTTCATGAATCTCAGATTCTGAACAACATCATAATGATTATGAGCTTGCGCGCATGAATAGAATAAAGCAGAACAATGCCATGGCTGTCAAACTTGGCATTAAGGGACCAAATCAGGTCTGGATGCAATGCAATGCAAACGCTCTCCACCTATAGATTCATGCTCAGAATATGATCCTAACAGTGATTCTGAGCTAGAGGGAGACCTAAGTCAATGTAGCTCCCTAGTGGAGGAGTCAGAGGAAGATGCCCTATCTTATTCACCCATCAAGGTACTTGCTCTAACTTTCCAAGGTTACATTGCTCGCACATATCTTGCAACTGATGCTTTACATTGCTTCTACTTTGTTGAACTGCCATTAGCTTAGTTTACACATCAAGTATGTGAATACGCCCTGCCTATCCATTTTTAGTACATATTCCATCTGTCATCATACCATATTTATCCATTCAAATGTTGTTCTTGTGTATCAGACGTTCAAAAGGAAGAGGGCGATTGCTGATCATGGAGCAGCACAAGCAAAGTATTTGGAAAAGGTAGTGGCACCTGATAAATCAAATAGCCCATTAGGTGTAGTTGCAATATCACTTGACCCACAAAACACCCCAACTCTAGCAGACTCTAGCCCTACTACACTGGTCATTTCTGATGCCCCAACTCAGCAGACCCCAACTGCAGCAAACAGTATGATTATGCCAGTTGACATAGCACCAGCTGTACGATGCAAAACCCCCATTCCAGCAAAAAGTACACCAAATCCAGTTGCCAAATCCCTTTTCGAACCAGAGGGAGCCCCAATTGCAGCAAATAGGACCCATGTTCCATTTCTTCCTAGTTTAGAAGACGAAGCTTATGTTGTTGTCAGGAACTTTGTGCGCATCTTTCCTTCATGGAAAGATTATACCACAGACACAGAACAATTTCTAGTCTTCCTCTGCAACTTATGCGTAAGTAATGTACTAATGTTATTCATGTTCATTACTGCATATGTTTCTGATGACAGAAGACACAAGATTTCATTCTTTTAAATAGGCGAGGAGCAAACTGGATTGTGATGACGAGCAAGGTTGGTTGCGCTTTTCAAGCACTCGTCGATGAAGTATCGTTCCTACCTGAGGCAAGCGCACTTCAATGGCAAGCCTCTGAATGAAATTTCTGTAAAGTCTCCGGTGCTACATTTATCCGACGGTGACTGGAATAATCTTGTTACACATTGGTCTCGGCTGCAGCATAAGGTACTGTCTATGATATCACATCACAATTTGAACTACATTTCTGCATTTGCCTTAATGTCTCACTTGTATGAAAACTGTTAGCAGAAGAACATTCGTTCTCAAGGGACCATAGAATCTCGCAACTATATTGCACACTACATTGCTCTTGTGAGTACCTCTTGCCATGTATGACCATACTTACTTTCATAGTTGTTTGATTATGTAGCATCACTGCACATGTTAGCCTCGTAATCGTCCATTTGGTGGACATTATAAGATCCGTATGGACTCTTACATAAATTTAGAATCAACCCAATGCTTTTGAAGAGGTTTAGCTCTGCAGTCCTCTTGTAAGGACTGAACGTGGTCTATCACTGTACTTACATTAACAACTACTCCCTCTGTCCCATAATATAAGAACGTTTTGTACAGTACACCAGTGTTCAAAACACTCTTGTATTATGGGAAGAGGGATTGGTTCATTTTGTAACATTTTGCATCTTATCTCCCTCGCCCACCATTTACTAAAAAAGATCAGATCTATATTTAATCTTACCAACAAGTAGAATACACAGACAATGCCAGTGCAGAAGTGTAGCCCATTGCTCTTGTCAGTACATTTTGTCCTGTAACGCTTGTACTTCCAGGGATTGGTAGTTGATTATGTAGCACCAATCTGCATCTTATCTTCATTATCCTCTATCCCTTCTAGTATTATCATATCTATAATTACTCTCACAAAATGTAGAGTACAGGCAATGCTTATGAAGAAGATTATGTGCTGAAATTCTTGAGTTATCCTTCCCTTGACATGGAGAAGGGCATTATAAAGCCGGTGTTAACTGTTAATGTAAGTGAGTCCTTCTAAAGCCTTTATCCTCAACTGCTATTTAATTTGCTCATACTCCCTATCGTTTACTGCTGTTTAGTTTGCTATTTCTACCAAAATGCATGTTCGCAAGAACCAAAAGTTCTAATACTTGTAAAACCAAATTCCTTATTCATACCATGCACATTACTTAATACTCCCTATATGTATGCTTGTTTTTGTGGATCTATAATCTAGTGTGTGGTGAAGCAGCCCACGTTTGCACCTTGTCATCTCCTGTTTTATCTTACTGATGTGGCTGATGATATGAACAACATGCCATGCACATTATCCAAAATAGATACAATGATTTTCTTTGCCCTTCATCTATGCCTGTTATGTTGACATGGTAATCCATTAGTGTGGCGAAGCTCCCTGCATTATGAACAATGCGAAATTATGCTATTGATATTTTGAACTTACTCTTTATTTTTCTAATTTGAAATTGGATGGAATTGACAGCACAGTTATCATCTTTGTTTATACACGTGCAAAACCTGTCATCTCTCTGCTTTGTTTCAGGGTGATATGCCTGATGGCATGCACAAGTCTGCTGAAGGCTGTGAGACAAACCCAACATATATTGCAGCAAAGAAGGCAAAACATCTTGAAGATAGCGAGACAACCCCAAATTCTTGTCTTGATGCAGTGTTCAAGTTAATTGAGACTAACAGTCAGACAAGCTCACAGAATTCGTTGTCTAAATCAGTTTGACTTCTTCAGTCCCAAGTTCTAGCAGAAAGGCATTCTGCAACTCAACTTTGACTTGAAGTCCTATCTCTAAGAAAGATTGTAGAGAACACCAATGAGAACCTCATCGCTAAACAGCTACACCTGGAAGCTATGACCGACATGCTAGGCCGGTCTCACAGCCTTGCTCAGCAGCTTGCGCAGCAGTTCCCCTGCAAGGCTAACCTTTCTTGAACTGTCTTGGAAGTGGTCTCGGTTCAGTATTATTTTGTTATGCTGCAATGGTGCCCAGTTTTTGTAATCTGCTTCTTCGTTGCGCTTTATGATCACTGGTGCCGAACTTCGATGCCCAGTGGATGTAATATACCTTAAATCCTTTATTGTATAGTGTAGGTTTATTCTTAGTTACTATGCCGTAATTTCTTTATTGTATAGAGTAGGTTTATTCTTAATTCCTACTAGTTACTGCCATCATTCGCTATCTGAAAAAAATCAGATGTAGTCGACCGGCCCGAAACATTCGACTCTAATGGGCCTGGTTTTTAGCGGGCCAAAATTGGGCCGGCCTGCATCTTTCTTGGGCCCGACTGATTGGGGCCATCACACATTGCGACAGGCCCAAACTTACACCGTCCTATATTTTAGTTGGGCCTTTTGTCGACCCAGCACTTAGTTTGGCCCAGGTAGCATTGGCCCATTAACAGGTTGGATATTGTACTGGCCTGTTACGGCCGAGATGAAACCACGGGCCTTTAGCAGGCCAAAATGCATGTTGGGCCCAATTTTCACTAGTCGTCGACGGGCCTTCAGCAGGACGAATGTAGACTGGGCCTTGTTGAGCCCAGTTAGCTCACGGGCCGTTACCAAGCCGAAACATATCTCAGGCCTTAGTTGGCCCACTGATATCATGGGCCTTTAAGAGGGCAAAAGTTTAGTACAGGCATCAACGGGCCGAATTACGTGACAGGCCTTGGGCTTAACCGTTGCCACCTTTAGCACGGGCCGTTAGTGGGCCCGATGTCCCATCGGACCATATATGGCCCATGGGCAGCACGAGCCATTCCCAGGCCGAAAGTCACACCGGGCTGAAATGGGCCCATGTCTACATCAGGCCTCTAACATGCCAAAAGTCACTGGGCTGTAGTTGGGCCCAAATATTCGGTGAACAATTAATGGGCCAGATCTGGCTTCAGACCGCAAATGGGCCCAAATATTGGGTGAACAATTAACGGGCCAGATCTGGCTTCGGGCCGTAAATAGGCCCAAATATCGGGCGAACAATTAACGGGCCAGATCTGGCTTCGGACCGTAAACGGGCCTTTATTAAGCAGGCCTTTATTGGGCTGGCCCACTAGTACCTGATTAAGTACTACGTGCCTTTGACTGGGCCGGCCTTTTTAACCTATATGGGCCTCTGTTGGGCCCAGCCACGTGTCGACGTATCATAGGCATGTTCCTCCAATGGATGGGCGACATCTGGCCCACTAACGAGCTGACAAGTGTTCCCTTCGGCCAATCAGAATTTTACACGTGGAAATTTCCCATTGGTCAGGGTTGTTAACGGGTTATCGGATCCAAAATCCGACCCGATAGCTTAACGGCGTTCCGTTACGGTGGATGCCACGTGTCAGTCACCCTTGACGAAAGCACTTCTGTGACGCGCGATTTATCATCATGGAAGTGGACACTTCCATGATGATAATTTTGGTAATGTCATGGAACACTTCTACGACAGCACAGGTATGACTATCTTGATTCTGTCATAAAATTGTCATGGATGTACATGCATGAAAAAAACGTGACCTACTGTGACAAACATGTATCATCACGGAAGTGTATTTTTTTGTAGTGTGTCTATCCCTTTCGGGTAGCGGCGCCTGAAGATAGGCAAACGGACGTGAGAGAGTTGTAAATATTGATAGATCGAACGCCAAATAAAATAAGTTGCAGCAAGGTATTTTGTATTTTCTGGTTTAATAGATCTGAAAATAAAAGTGGATAAAATAGATCGTAAAGTCAAATAATAAGATAAAGAGACCCAAGGGCCGTAGGTTTCACTAGTGGCTTCTTTCGAGAAAAATAGCAAACAGTGGATGAACAAATTACTGTTGGGCAATTGATAGAACTTCAAATAATCATGATGATATCCAAGCAATGATCATTACATAGGCATCACGTCCAAGATTAGTAGACCGACTCCTGCCTACATCTACTACTATTACTCCACACATCCACCGCTATCCAGCGTGCATCTAGTGTATTAAGTTCATGGAGATACGGAGTAATGCAATAAGAATGATGACATGATGTAGACAAGATCTATTTATGTAGAAATAGACCCCATCATTTTATCCTCAGTAGCAACGATACATATGTGTCGGTTCCCCTTCAGTCATTGAGATCAAGCACCGTAAGATCGAACCCACTACAAAGCACCTCTTCCCATTGCAAGATAAATAGATCAAGTTGGCCAAACAAAACCCAAATATCGGAGAAGAAATAGGAGGCTATAAGCAATCATGCATATAAGAGATCAAAGAAACTCAAATAACTTTCATGGATAAAAACATAGATCTGATCATAAACTCAAAGTTCATCGGATCCCAACAAACACACCGTAAAAGGAATTACATCATATGGATCTCCAAGAGACCATTGTATTGAGAATCAAACAAGAGAGACAAAGCCATCTAGCTACTAATTATGGACTCGTAGGTCTACAAAGAACTACTCACGCATCATCGAAGAGGCACCAATGGACATGATGAACCCCTCCGTAATGGTGTCTAGATTGGATCTAGTGGTTCTGGACTGCGGCGACTGGAATTGATTTTCGTCGACTCCCCTAGGGTTCCTGGAATATTGGGGTATTTATAGAGCAAAGAGTCGGTTCAGGGGGCACCCGAGGTTGGCACATCCCACCAAGGTGTGCCTGGGCCTCCTGGCGCGCCCTCGAGGGTTGTGCTCCCCTCGAAGCACCCCAGGCGCTTCTCTGGCCCACTGGATGTCTTCTGGTCCAAAAAATCCACAAAAAGTTTCGCTACATTTGGACTCCGTTTTATATGCGATGTAAAGAACATGCAGAAACCAGCAACTGGCACTTGGCACTATGTCAATAGGTTAGTACCAAAAATGATATAAAATAACTATAAAATGATTGTAAAACATCCCAGAATGATAATATAACAACATGGAACAATAAAAAACTATAGATACATTGGAGACCTATCAGCATCCCCAAGCTTAATTCCTTCTTGTCCTCAAGTAGGTAAATGATAAAAACAGAACTTTTTATGTGGAATGCTGCCTAACATGTCATATCATATTCTTTTCTTTATAGCATGGACATTTGTACTTTTATATGGTTCAGAGCAATAGTCTAGTTTTGACATGAGACTTAAATACTCAAGCATATCAACAAGCAACCATGTATTTCATAATATCAATACTAAAATAAGTTATCCCTAGCCCATCATGCTCAATCATTCATCCATTCATGAAACACACTCGCATATTAAGTACACCCAATGCTCAACTACGAATTAGTGCCTCCTAGTTGGTGCTTTGTAAGAGAAGATGGAGACTCAAATTCAAAATAAAAATTGCACAAAGCAAAAGAAAGGCCCTTCGCAGAGGGAAGTAGGGATTTGTAGAGGTGCAAGAGCTTGGAGAGAAAAAATATAGAGATAAAAACATTTTGAGAGGCATACTTTTCCCACCAACAAAAATGATTTAGAGCTCCCAACACTTTCCACGCTAGATATATCATAGGCGATTCCCAAACAGAAAATAAAGTTTATTCCTTTTTCCACCATACTTTCACTTTCCATGGCTAGTCAAATCCACGGTTGCCCTCCATACCAACACTTTATTTGACAACATAAAGTAAATTCATTTTTCATTTCGGGACTGGGCATCCCTAATACCTTTGCCTTACTCTCGTGCAATGACAAGTGAATAAACACTCATTGTGAGAATAATACATCTAGCATGGAAAATAATGGCCACCCCTCACCGCCTCACAAGAAGTACAAGAACACAAAAGAGAAATTTATTTTGAAAATTAGAGATGGCACATACAAATTTTCTTAGAACGGTAAAGAATACCGCATATAGGTAGGTATAGTGGACTCATGTGGCAAAACTGGTTTAGAGGATTTTGGATGCACAAGTAGTGATCATACTTAGTGCAAAATGAAGGCTAGAAAAAGATTGAGAAGCGACCAACCAAGAAACGAGTAATCCCAAAAGCGAGCATTAGACATAACTAACACTGAATAATGCACCACAAGTAGGATGTAATTTCATTGCATGACTATTGACTTTCGTGCTTGCATAGGGAATCACAAACCTTAACACCAATATTCTTGCTAAAGCACAATTACTCATCAGCATGACTCACATATCACATCATCATATCTCAAAACTATTACAAGGAATCAAGTTTATTTTGTTCAATGATCTTCATGAAAGTTTTTATTATATCCTTCTTGGATATCTATCACTTTGGGACTAATTTTCATGTGTTGCTTTTGATAAGCTCAAACAAATATAAGTGAAGATCATGAGCATAATATTTCTTTCTCTCAAATTAATTTAAGTGAAGCAAGAGAGAATTTCTTAAAAAATTTACTAACTCTCAAACAAATCTAAGTGAGGCATAAGAGCATTTGTTCAAAAATAACAAATCACGCCGTGCTCAAAAAGATATAAGTGAAGCACTAGAGCAAATCCATAGCTCATAAAAATTTAAGTGAAGCATAGGGAGCAATTTTAACAAGTCATGACATAATTTTGGCTCTCTCAAATAGTTGTGTACAGCAAGGGACCAAGACTAAAAACACAAAGCAAAACAAGCAAAGACTCATATCATACAAGACGCTCCAAGCAAAACACATAGCATGTTACGAATAAAAATAAAGCTTCGAGTAAAATACCGATGGTCGTTAGAAGAAAGAGGGGATGCCACTCGGGGCATCCCCAAGCTTAGTTGATTGCTTCTCTTTGGATAATAACTTGGGGTGCCATGGGCATCCCCAAGCTTAGTCTCTTCTTACTCCTTATTTCTTCATCCATCGTAAGATAACCCAAAACATGAAAACTTCAATCACACAAAACTCAACAAAACCTTCGTGAGATCCGTTAGAATAAGAAAGAAAAACACTACTATAAGTATCGTACAACACCAACTCATATTTTCGTTTTCTATTATATCTATTGTATTCCAACTTTTCTATGGCAAAAACTCATTAAAGAAAACCATAGAATCATTAAAACAAGCACACAACGCAAAGAAAACAGAATCTGTCAAAAACAGAACAGCCTGTAGAAATCTTAATATTTCTAATACTTCTGCAACTCCAAATATTCTGAAAAATTAGGACGGCCTGAGAAATTTGTATATTAATCTTCTGCAAAACAAACCAGGGCAAAATCAAGTTTCTGTGATTTATGAAAATTATTTTCGTGAGTGCATAAGTTTCTGTTTTTTAGCAAGATCAAACAACTATTACCCAAGAAGATCCTAAAGGCTTTGCTTGGCACAAACACTAATTAAAACACAAAAACACACAATAATAACAGTAGCATAATCGTGCCAACACTGAAGAACAGAAAGCAAAAAGCAAAAATAAATTTCATTCATTGGGTTGCCTCCCAACAAGCGCTATCGTTTTACGCCCTTAGCTAGGCATAAAGCAAGGATCTAAGTTTTGTCATCTTTGTCCAACTCTTCAATCAAACACTTAGAATCCATCAAGGATTTAGCATAAAGATTTTCAATGACAATACTTCTAGGAACAAATTTAAAGAATTCATTCTTGCCCAAGGGATCTCTTATAAGTTCAACAAAATCCAGGTGAATACAAATCCTCTTAAGATCCTCTTTATTGTTATTACTAGAAGTTGCACCCCTATTCTTGGTGACTTGAGTAGTCTTGCCAATTTTTACGAAGTTTTTTCCAAAGTTTTAGCAGAAGCAAAAGCCGTGCTTAAATTACTACAGATTTCTTCTTGTTTGTCAATCTGACACGGGCTTTCTTCAATTCTATCATGAATTATGGTCCCCTTTTCTTTCAATAACTTAAAAACCTCTCCCGCTTTTGACCCAATTTTAGTGGCAAAATTATGCATCTTTCTATCCAAATTTTCAAGATGATCTTTGGTAAGCATTTTCTTTTCAATAACATCTAATCTTTCCATGACATGCTCAAGAGTTAAAGCTGTTTCATTAATCATAAGGGGTGGTGAGCCCACTAAATTTCCCAAAGCATTAAAAGCATCAAGAGAAGGACACATCAAGAAATTTCCACCAGTAATCGTATCAAGGATGAATCTATAGCAAGTGGTGATGCCCACATGAAAATGGCGAAGAAGAACAACGGTAGATTGCTCACGGATAGATCTATTATGAGCATTGCAAATCATATACCAAGCATCTTCTAAATTCTCTCCTCCCATTTGTTTAAAGTTGAGAGTAACAAACAAAGTTGCACACAAAACAGATCCGGCAAGAAAACGGCGAACGAAAAAGAGGGAGAATAAAACGGCAATTTTTTTGTGAAGTGGGGGAGAGGAAAACGAGAGGCAAATGGAAAATAATGTAAATAGTGAGGAGATGAGATTTGTGATTAGGACCTGGTAGATGTTGAAGATCCTCCCCGGCAACGGCGCCAGAAATTGGCGAGTTGACGCGAGACTATCTTGACGTGATCCTCCCCGGCAACAGCGCCAGAAATTCCTTTTGATGCATCTTGAAGCTACGTCGGTATTTCCCCAAAGAGGAAGGGATGATGCAGCACAGCAACCGTAGGTATTTCCCAGTGATGAGACCAAGGTTATCAAACTAGTAGGAGAACCAAGCAACTCTACGTAAATAGCACCTGCACACAAATAACAAATACTCGCAACCCGACGTGTAAAAGGGGTTGTCAATCCCTTTCGGGTAGCGGCGCCTGAAGATAGGCAAACAGACATGAGAGAGTTGTAAATATTGATAGATCGAACACCAAATAAAATAAATTGCAGCAAGGTATTTTTGTATTTTTTGGTCTAATAGATCTAAAAATAAAAGGCAAATAAAATAGATCGCAAATGCAATTAATATGAGAAAGAGACTCGGGGGCCGTAGGTTTCACTAGTGGCTTCTCTCGAGAAAAATAGCAAATGGTGGGTGAAAAAATTACTGTTGGACAATTGATAGAACTTCAAATAATGATGACAATATCTAGGCAATGATCATTATATAGGCATCATGTCCAAGATTAGTAGACCGACTCCGGCCTGCATCTACTACTGTTACTCCACACATCCACCGCTATCCAGCATGCATCTAGTGTATTAAGTTCATGGAGAAACGGAGTAATGGAATAAGAATGATGACATGATGTAGACAAGATCTATTTATGTATAATTAGACCACTTCGTTTTATCCTTAGTAGCAACGATACATATGTGTCGGTTCCCCTTCTGTCACTGGGATCAAGCACTGTAAGATCGAACCCACTACAAAGCACCTCTTCCCATTGCAAGATAAATAGATCAAGTTGGCCAAACAAAGCCCAAATATCGGAGAGGAAATACGAGGCTATAAGCAATCATGCTTATAAGATATCAAAGAAACTCAAATAACTTTCATGGATAAAAGCATAGATCTGATCATAAACTCAAAGTTCATCGGATCCCAACAAATACACCGCAAAAAGAGTTACATCATATGGATCTCTGAGAGACCATTGTATTGAGAATCAAACGAGAGGGAGGAAGTCATCTAGCTACTATCTACGGACCCGTAGGTCTACAAAGAACTACTCACGCATCATCGGAGAGGCACCAATCGACATGATGCACCCCCTCCGTGATGGTGTCTAGATTGGATCTGGTGGTTTTGGACTCTGCGGTGGCTGGAATTGATTTTCGTCGGCTCTCCTAGGGTTTCAGGAATATTGGGGTATTTATAGAGCAGAGAGTCGGTTCAGGGGGCACCCGAGGTGGGCACAACCCACCAGGGCACGCCTAGGCATCCTGGCGCGCCCTGGTGGGATGTGCTCCCCTCGGAGCACCCCTAGGCGCTTCTCCAGCCCACTGGATGTCTTTTGGTCCCAAAAAAATCCAAAAAAAGTTTCACTGCGTTTGGACTCCATTTGGTATTGATTTCCTGCAATGTAAAAAAGTGCAGAAAACAGCAACTCGCACTTGGCACTATGCCAATAGGTTAGTACCAAAAAATGATATAAAATGGCTATAAAATGATTGTCAAACATCCAACAATGAGAATATAACAGCATGGAACAATAAAAAGTTATAGATACATAGGAGACGTATCACTACTTACGGTTATCAGTAGCGTAGTTTATAGGGCGCGGTACTGCAAACAGGTATAGCATTAGCGCATGGAAACCAATGCTACTGCTATAAGTTAGCTGTAGCAACCTAGTGGTAGCACTTCTACCAGCGCTACTGCTAGCTCCATTTCAAGCGCTACTGCTAGGGTTATTCCTAGTAGTGATCCAATCCTCGTAGTTTCCACCATTTGGAGCTAAATTTTCTTTCTCAAACAAAGATGCTAAATTGAAACTATTGCGATCCATTGATCTACAATAATAAACACAAGATTCACTTCGAGATAGTTCATAATTAATTTGCACTAGTGATTAAACAATTTTAATATAAAGTGCACTCCCACTAAAATAAATATCTCTCATAATTGAAAGTGAGTGACTCAAGATCCTAATCTCATTCTCAGTCATTGATGTGGACATCACTGATGATGAGAATTTTGACCAGTAGGCAAGCTTTTGCCGATCATATCTCCATATGACTCTTGTTCATCTTTCGATGCTTTCGTGCTCTGAGCTCAGAACGATTCCGCCAGAACTTCAAGACAACCGAGTGTTATCTGTGTACATGGTATGAGCATCCACCCGCCTTACAGCTCACAACCCGTTTGTACTCATGTGGACATGATGCACTCCAGAATGCTATGTGTTATAAATGGTCGCGACAATGAGAAGAACACCTTTTAACTTGATATTTACTGTGAGAGATCACCCTAATTATTGACTATTGCGCTATCAAAGGATGCAAACAACAAAGGGATAAACATCTTAGGAAATTCATAATTGCATGATACGGTAAAGAGCCCTGGGTGCCGGTAACATCTCCACGATCCTCCGAGGTCTTCATGTAAATTTCTCCGGAAACGTTGTCGTGGCGACAATTTTAAAAATTGCTGCCATGGCAACGATTTTGTTCTCTTGCCTCTGGTGAACTCTGGGTCATCCATGTAATATGTAGGCTATCTCTACATCTATTACATTAAGGTGGCAATCACGTGTCTCTAGCCATTATGACGTGATGCATAGGCCACTTAACGTTACAACATATAACCATCCCATACATAAACTCATTATCATGACGAAGGCTATACCACATCATATGCAAACCTACAAAACCAAGTTAAACGTCCTCTAATCGGTTTGGCAAATTTTAATTAAGTGGCTTCTATAGTTTTTGTATAACACTAGCTACCTACGTCCACCATCAAGGTGATAATTCTTGTTGCTAGATTAACTTTCGGGGTGTGTGAGGGAAGAAACTTAATTAAAAATGTCTAGCCCACAATAAACTTTGTCAAATATTCATGACCCCCTAGAAGACCGTTCATCTTCATCGCCCTAGTGTTTGCGATGGTTCACTATTCTTGACTATGATGAAGCCGAAAGAACTAATAGAAGATTGTCAACAAATAGAGCCGATCGCTTGTCAAAACTTGGTAAAAAGCTACATCATGTCGTCAATGAACTGAATTGAAGAAACACTCAAGGGAAGCATAGCAAGAACATCAAACCCTCACATCCACATGTGAACTACTATAACGACCCGAGACCGACGCTCCAGATGCCTTCTAGTTATTTCATTGTCGCGGTGTGTTTTATTTGCTTGTTGCATTTCATCATCACATCATGTGCGTTGGATCCACATGTTTTCTCAAAATTACATCCGTTCATAGTTGTCGCGTCCCTTGCCTTCGTTGACCGTTCCGAGAGCAACAAGGTTTTTGATTCCCTCTTGTCAATCCACCTAACCTCTCTGCACAGCCACACCTCGCGCGCGTCCGAAAACCTCCATGAACCCGAACCGGGTTGTCATTACCAATGGGTCCCGATCATCCCAAACATCCCCTAAATATCTTCGATTTATTTATTGAGCTCATGATGTGGAGCATCCTACGGTCATCACCATGTCAAGAGTCCGTTTGGCAAGTGGCACGTGCGACCTCTACTTCTCAAACATAAAGGTGAATCTTCTCCTTTACACGTGTTCACTTGACCCCTTGGAGGATGGTATACTACTTGACACTCCACTCATGTGCATACATAGGTATTGTCGGAACGCTACGGACAACGAGGAGGAGTGCAAGAACCAAGGAACAACTACACTATCCGTGAGGGAAGCATGGAAGAGAAGACGAAAGAAGACGGAGCTGCGGAGTCTACAGCGGCCGGACGTCCGACGTGCCACCGGGTGTCCGACACTCTACAGCACCCGGACGTCCGACGTCCACCGGGCGTCCGACGCGACCATGCCAGGACCAGCCAGGAGATCTACAGTAGCTGGACGATCGACATCCTCCGGACGACCGACATGTCCTAGTGCATGGATGACCGATGCTGACCGGACGACCGATGCCACCTGTCTAGAGCCAAAATGTCGGAAGTCTGACGCCCTCCGGACGTCCGGACCCCCGCGAGCGACCGGACGTCCCACACTGCATGTGCGCAGCCGGGCCTTTGGCCTTGTATCCCTCTCCCACTTACCCCTTCGTGGCCTAGACTATAAATAGACCTCCCCCTCATCCTTTCTAGGGTTAGCAAATATGATAGCTCATTCTTAGGTGAGCTTTGCTCCTACCTCTACTCTTGAGAGAGAGAGACTATCACTCTCATGGAGTTCAATACCTTCATGTGAGAAGATCCTGCGGGATATCATCAAGACCCCCTTGCGGGAAGATCCGTCTAGGATACCATCAAGACCTCGTCTTGGAGATGAACTCTACCTTGTATCTTCCTCTTTGTTGTTCATGTACCTTGTGGATCTTGTGTGTTTGATTTTCTAGTGGATGTGTGATTGGACTTGTTCGTGAGTGTTTCTCCTTGTGATTTCTCTCAGTTCTTCCCCGTGTTCATCGTGTTCTTGGTAGGATCCCCTCCAAACGTGAAAGATCGGGCGTCTAGGGTTCTACCCTACATCATCTTGGTAACATGAGCCACGTTGATCACGTTTTTGGAGACCCTAACCCTCTTTTTCTAGCCTAATTTTATTGTGTTCTTCCCCAATTTCGAAAATCCCCACCAAAAATAGCCCCAAATATTTTTTGTGATTTGTTGGTTTGATGAAGTTTTGTTGATTTTGCTCCATGGATTTGCTTGGTTTCAAGTGGATCTAGCATTTCCCCAAGTTTCCCCATCTTCCATCCACGAAATCTCATCAATTTTGACCCTGAAATCCCCAATTTCCGCCCAAAATCGCGTCCCGAAATTCGCATCTCGCGTTGACCCCGACCCACTGGACGACCAACGTTTTTTCGGACATCCGGACCCCCCCCCCCAGAATCATCGGACGACCGACCATCACCGGACGTCCGACAACCCCAATCCAGTACCAAAACAGCGGATTTCCAGCCATTTCCGGACGTCCGTCCCGCGCTCCAGCCACCGGTCGTCCGACCATCATCGGACGTCTGATACCTGTAGATTCTCACTTCAGCTGATTTTTGTTTTGTCCATAACTAATTCATCCGAACTCAGATTTTGACGTTCTTTAGCTCGTTTTGAAGCTATTGACATCCCCCTTCTCAAAAAATACTACCAACATCATTTGACTCCATAAAATATTTGGAACTTTGGCATCTTTGCCTAGGGCTTCCACCATATCATCCGCATTACCACCACCGACTTCCGCAACCTAACCCATTTTGTTCACCATAGCATTAGTGGTTGCTTGACTAGTTACTAGAGTCTCCTAAGGTGTTTTGGCTACTTAGGGATGGTTGCTTCTTCATCAACCACCACCACAATTCCCGCATAGGCTTGCCCACCATACACTTCCGCCACCCCAACTTAACCCAATTTTGTTTGAGCTTGTTTGAGTTGTGGCTTGTGTCTCCTAAGGTGTTTCGGCTACTTAGGAACGGCAACTTCAACTCCGACACCTGTATAGCCCATCATTCCACTTCCGCATTGCCGAGTGCAAACCACCACCGCTTTCCGCTACCACTATTTAACTTTTGTCCTTGAGATTTTGAGTTTGTGGTTTTTCCGTTTCCTAAGGTGTTTCGGCTAATTAGGAACGGGTCTACATCGACAACATCGCCTCTCATCATCGACATGGATGGTAACCTTGACGACACCATTGTATATTCCCCTTGCAATTGCATTGATAACCCCCTAGCCCTTTTTTGCGTCACTTGCCTATCGAGACTAGCCATTGAGTATTGCCGGCAACGTTACTTGTGCACATTAGTGATCTACACCTCCCATTGCATACATACCATATCATTTTGGTATCATCATATCATCTCTTGTGTTACAAGAATGTTCCCACATATACACAATTGCTATCTTGGTTTGTGCATTGTGCAAAAGTGGCCATATCAAAAAAAAGAATAAGCTTTTAAGAAACAAAAGAGTGAACAAAGAGCTAGTAAGCAATAGCCATAGCATCACAATATATCATATGGTATCATATATGATCAGCTTGGATCATCTTGTGAGAAACACCGGAAACCATACATACATAGCATACTTGGGATAGAAATTATATCCATTTTGCATCTTATAGGTTGTGCACAAGTGTCATATCCTCCTATTGAGCAATCGTGCTAGCGTTTCTCTTGAGTTTTGTAACATGAGCGTTTTCCGTGGATTCCACATTTTGTGCTCATTCCTTGGTTGCACGACCCCATTTATCTATCCGTGTGTGTGTTTCCGTGTGCCATTATTTGCTATTGGTGTACTTGTTTCAATTGCAAATTCGTGAATCTCTTTCAACATTATTGACACTTGCTAACATTTTGCATCAATTTTTTTGTGCCACTATCCTCACCAAGCTCTACCATAAGCTTTACTTGATAGGTGTGAGTGAACAAGTCCGGTACCAATTCCACTATTCTTTCATTTCACATTGAGTGAAATGGGATACATCCTCAACTTTGGGAAAGGGTACCTTGGTATTGTTTATCTCATTTCCTACTCACTTATACTCGAGTCTTGTGATGGATAGGCAAGGCATTTCAACTTCGGTCTACAACAACGACGAGTTCCATGCCACAAACAACAACTCTGATTCCAAGATGCAAGCTCAAATGGAGCAGATCAAAGCCCTCATCAAGTCCTACAAGCGATCTTCCTCATCTTCGAGAAGACGCTCAAGAGTACATGCTTCCGAGCAACCATCTTCGGCAACGTCATTGGCATCGACACCAACACCGATAAGAATGTGAAGGTCAAGAGCTCAACACCAACAAACTCTCAACGACTTCACCATTTCCCTTGGCATCTTCACCAAGTGATTTCAAGGCATCTTCGCCTTCGGATATTCGGCATCTTCGCCAACAAGCACCTCAAGACTATACTCAAGAGAAGCTCCATGTCGGTGTCAAAACCGGCGGATCTCGGGTAGGGGGTCCCGAACTGTGCGTCTAGGCGGATGGTAACAGGAGAAAAGGGACATGATGTTTTACCCAGGTTCGGGCCCTCTTGATGGAGGTAAAACCCTACGTCCTGCTTGATTGATATTGCTAATGTGGGTATTACAAGAGTAGATCTACCACGAGATCAAGGAGGCTAAACCCTAGAAGCTAGCCTATGGTATGATTGTTGTAATGGTTGTTGTTGTGTCCTACGGACTAAAGCCATCCGGTTTATATAGACACCGGAGAGGGCTAGTGTTACACAGAGTCGGTTACAATGGTAGGAGATCTACATATCCATATCGCCAAGCTTGCCTTCCACGCCAAGGAAAGTCCCATCCGGACACGGGATGAAGTCTTCAATCTTGTATCTTCATAGTCTTGGAGTCCAGCTGACGATGATAGTCCGGCCGATGATGATAGTCCGACTATCCGGACACCCCCTAGTCCAGGACTCCCTCAGTAGCCCCTGAACCAGGCTTCAATGACGATGAGTCCGGCGCACATATTGTTCGGCATTGCAAGGCGGGTTCCTCCTCCGAATAATCCATAGAAGATTGTGAACACCAGGATAGTGTCCGGCTCTGCAAAATAAATTCCACATTCCACCGTAGAGAGAATAATATATACACAAGTTCAATCTGCTGACGTTTTTTGCGGCATGACGTCACACCACTACCAAGCCTTTACTTGAATCGTTTTTTATTTTACCACCTCAGCGCGTTTAGCGAAGCGGTTTCCTTGGCACGTCTTGTCGAAGCAGAGATCGTGTTCCCCTTATTCCGGGATTCTCATCAATACGGACGTGGGTAACCCAACCGCGCCATTGATGGTGGCGCTTGGGACATAAGCGAGTTTTACCAGGCCAGTGGGGACGCATAGACTTCGCCCGCCCATATATAAGGGGATCAGGATCCACCCTTTCACCTACGCCTTCTTCCTCCTTTGCTTATCCATCTCCGCGCACTCGAGCTCCAGCGCCCAAGCCTACACATCTCGTCTCAACCTTCTCCAGTCATGTCCGGAGCGGGAGGCAAGTGGATGACCTCCTCCGTTACGGAGGGGCACATCGAAAGACTGCGCAGCACCCGATATCTATCCGGTGACATCGCGCACCGGCTGCCCGACGAGGGGCAGCTCATCCCCACCCCCAGGCCCCATGAGAGGGTCATATTCCTTCCCCACTTCCTCCGCGGACTGGGCTTCCCATTGCATCCCTTTGTCCGGGGGCTCATGTACTATTACGGCCTCGATTTCCACGATCTGGCGCCAAACTTCATCCTCAACATCTCGGTGTTTATCTTCGTGTGCGAGGCCTTCCTCTGCATCCAGCCTCACTTCGGCTTGTGGCTCAAGACCTTCAATGTCAAGCCGAAGGTGGTGAAGGGCACTCAAGCGGAGTGCGGAGGCGCCATGTTGGGTAAGATACCCAACGTCGTCTGGCTCGAGGGTGCCTTCGTGGAAACCATCAAGGGGTGGCAATCGGGGTGGTTCTACATCACCGAGCCGCGTGACCCTAGATGGGTAGCGGCCCCCGAATTTAGATCTGGGATCCCCATGCGGCTCTCCTCTTGGAAGGAGAGCGGCCTGACCTGGGGTAATTCGGAGGAGCTGACCGGACTCCAAGCCTGTATCCAGAGGCTGGTGAACAAGAAGCTCAAGCTTGTCAATGTGGTCCAGGTCATGCTCATCCGCCGAATTCTCCCGTGCCAAGAACGGTCATTTAAATTGTGGGAGTTCAATTCGGCACAGCACCAGACCTTGAGCAGGCTCTTCGACACTAGGTACGAAGATGCCTGGAAAGTGCTCTTCAAGGGCGCCGAAGCCCCCACATCCGCCACCGAAGATCGCGGATTTCGCTCGCAGCGTCAAGCTGATGAGGTAAGTGATTCTACCCCTTTACGAGACACTTGCTATTCATAGTTTGACTCTATGCGGGTTTCAATTTCCCCTTTTCCTTTGACAGGACTGGATGAGGAAGGCGGAGCAGATCATCTGTCCGGCTCCTATGCCAGAAAACCCAGTAGACGCCCGTCTAGCGGGGCTGCTGGTTCTGGCACCGCACGTGGTGCCGGAGAAGAATGCCAAGAAGGAGGCCACGGGTACTTGAAAGAGTTCCTGTTTTCAGGTGTCCGACGACTCCGAGGCGGACTCCTCCCCCGAAAACGAGGAGGAGAAAGAGGACTCTCTCCCAGAAGAAGGAGAGAGGAAGAGGAAGGCCTCCCCAACGGGGGAGGCCGAAGGGTCCAAGAGGGGAAGGACTATTCCCCCGGACAGCTCCGCCAACGTCAACGTTGGCGACGAAGAATGGCCCTCAAGGGCCAGGCCTCCGGCGAGATCGTAAGTATCTGGCTTCCTGAATGATTTATAATTTCTCTTTTGTGTAACATAGTGTCATTCTAATGCCGCACGCTGCCTGTAGTCCGGCCGATGATGATCTCCCCGCTTCATCAAGCGGGTCGTTGGCTCCGTCGGATGTGGACTCCATCCCGACCGCCTCCACCCCTCGCAACACTGAGGACGCCGAGGTGGGATCCCAAGAAGGGACCCACCAGGGGGAGGCTCCGGAGGCGCCACAAGGCAGCCTCCCGGACTTTGCGCCGGACTCCACATCGGAACCCACAGTGGTTCCGGAGTCCGGCCGGCGGCCCCTTCGCAAGAAGGGCAAGACCGTGACGCCGGCGGCCTCCGTCCAACCGTAGGCGCCGGACAACTTGTTGGAGGCGCTCAAAGGTGCTTCCATCAAGGAAGGACACCGCACTATTATGAGTGCGGTGATTCAGAAGGTGCAGCTCGCCAAGAGCGGGCTGACCGAAGCCTGCAGTAGCCTTCTATCGGGCTTTGAGGTAAGAAGTTAAAAATATGCAATGTAATGCTGCATAGACAGTAGCCCCTGATGCTCGGTTCGGTGTTCGGAAAGAAAAGCCGGACTGAGGATCTAAAAAAAGATATATGCAGGGTTGCTAAAAAATTATGTCAATATGGGTTTGCAGGCTGCGCTGCTGACCTCTGCCGCACTGACTACGGAGGTCGGTGCTTTGAAGCAGGAGCTCGAACGGTTCGAGCAATAGCTCGGCCGTGCCAAGAAGCAGCTCGAGGACAAAGAAGGTGAGTAACACCACTTTCAATTATTACCTTACAAAAAAAAGGATTTAGGTTGCGATAAAAATAACAAGGATAACGTGGGTACTGCAGGGGCCACGAACGAGGTGGCAACCCTGAAGGAGGCCGTGTCCGTGGTCGAACGCAGTGCGGCCGCGGAACGGGCAGAGCGAGAAAAGCAGGAGGCGCGGGTGGCGGAGGTTCGGCAAGAACTCCAGGCTCTCATGGAAAAGCATGAGAGTTTGGAGCGTGACTCAAAGACTCGAGAGTCCGAGCTTGCCTCGGCTCTCAAAAGTGCCAAAGCCGCCAAGGCCGAGGCCCATAAGTCCCTTCAGGAGATTGAGTCAGTGAAGAAGATAGCGGCGGGTAAGGCATTTTTCATGCAATGTAAGCATGTGAATGTAAATTACGTGTTACTTACCCGAATTCGGAGCTCTCCATGGGCGTTTGTAGATCTGCCTCGCACCGTGTCTGATGCCACCGCATTCTACCGAGCCGAGGAGGGGAGCTCAATGGAGAAGGTCTTCTGGTCTCAGTACGCTGAGGCCGGCCATCCGGTGCCCCCTAGCGACCAGCTGAAACAGCTGGTCGAGCTCCACAAGGTAGCCGAGCAGGCCATGAAGGGCCTCATAGTCCGGCTGTGGCCTGGAGAGGCCATGCCTGGGAGCTACTTTGGCCTCGTGCGGCGGTTGGTGGATGCGTGCCCCTGGGTGGAGGTTATCAGGCGCTCCGCGTGTATTGAAGGTGCTCGTCGAGCCCTTGCCCGCGCAAAGGTGCATTGGGGCAAGCTGGATGCGGAGAGGCTTATCACTGACGCGCCACCAACGGGCAAGGAGTATCGTACGCCCGAGATGTACTATAAGACTGTCCTGAAGGGTGTCCGCAAGATTGCGGATGAGTGCCCCAGAGATGTAATTATTGAGTAAATTCGCAATGTGTTATCCTGTGCGCTGAAAACTTTGTTCATATGCGCTAAGCAATGCTTATTGATTTAAAATATTACCTTCTGTGCGGCCGTTTATTAAATCTGAGAGATGGCAAGTCGTCGGCTTCAGCCCCCATGCCACGAGTGCTGGGGTGTTCGGGATAAACTTGAGCACTCTTGTTCCCATATTTGGGTCCATCTAGGGAGGCGCTCAACACAACGAACAAGGCAACCGGACTTATAATGCTTGAACACTCTCACTTAGCCATAGAATTCGATAATTTTAAATTTCGGCGATGCCCCTAGTATTCAGAAGACCAAGTTCGGGGCGCTATCCACGCCTTGGCCGGACATTATCCGGTTCTTCGCTCGAAGCGGCATAAGTCTTTAGGGACTCGAAAAGACCTCTCGAACAGCGACCAGTCTCTCGCCTTATCATGACAGTCAGTTTTAGCTTTCTCCACTGAGGCGTTAACCAACTCAACCGGGGCGCAATCGCAGTGGTTCTCCCAGTGCTACCTTAGCCGACGGAACAGAACGTAAGGTGCCAAAACATGGGAGCCGGGCAAACCCAACTATTGACCCAATACATGATTCGGAGCCGATTCATATAATGCTATAAGTTCGGGGTGCCGCACTTGTGAAAGTGTTCGGACTTATCACACCATAATGCGGGGAACATAAGCCCCTGGTGTATTCGGCCGTACCAAAATATACGGATGCAAGATGTCATAAATGAACATATATATAAAGTAATGCAATTATAGGCAAAAAGTGCTGCATTATTTATTCAAGAAATTCTGTTATGAGTGCGAAATGATACAAATAGTGCGGTAAGCAAGGGATTGGACTAATTAAAGGTGTCTCCCTCCAGGGGTAGGCTGCGGAATGGTGTATTTAAAAAAATTTAATGCTCGTAATGGAGACCACCTGAGTGTTCGTCGCAGCTTATGTCCCTCCCTGGTTGTTGGATCATGAGTTCGGCAGGTTCACCGCCGGACAGAGTCCAGTGTAAAAAAGAACAAAAATAAAAAATAAAAAGAGCGACACACTTTGGAGCCCCTGGTGTGGTCGAACCGCACTCTGGGTCTGTTGTGGTCGTGCCCCTCCCCCTATGCCCATGGAATCTCCAGAGCGTAATGATGTACGCGGAGAGTTTGTCTTGCAATCGTGCGAGGGTTGGGGTTGGGTCCGCATTGCTACGCGTGCTCGGAACGTGCCAGGTGGTCTTGGTTGATGTTGCTCCGGGCGCGTTTGGCCGTGTCCGGTCGTTTAACGGCCGGACTCGAAAATTGCCTTAGAAGGCTGCTCTGTACTTCTGCCGCGAGAGCCGCTGTATGTTCCTCCATTCGGAGGGAGCATTCCATGTTTCCATTGACCGTGATGACTCCATGAGGGCCTGGCATCTTGAGCTTGAGGTATGCATAATGCGGCACCGCGTTGAACTTTACGAACGCGGTCCGTCGGAGCAGAGCGTGATAGCCACTGCGGAACGGGACTATGTCGAAGATTAACTCCTCGCTTCGGAAATTATTCGGGGATCCAAAGACAACTTCCAGTGTGACTGAGCCTGTACAATTGGCCTCAACACCTGGTATGACGCCTTTGAAGGTCGTCTTTGTAGGTTTAATCCTTGAAGGGTCTATGCCCATCTTGCGCACTGTATCCTGCTAAAGCAGGTTCAGGCTACTGCCGCCGTCCATTAGGACTCTCGTGAGGTGAAATCCATCGGCGATTGGGTCTAAAACCAATGCGGCGAATCCGCCATGGCGGATACTGGTCGGATGGTCTCTTCGATCGAAAGTGATCGGGCAAGAGGACCATGGGTTGAACTTTGGGGCGACTGGCTCCATCGCATATACGTCCCTTAGTTCACGCTTCCGCTCCCTCTTGGGTATATGCATTGCGTATATCATGTTTACCATCCGCACTTGTGGGGGGAAGCCCTTCTGTCCTCTATTGTTCGGCGGCCGGGTCTCTTCCTCGTCATCGCTGTGTAGCCCCTTGTCATTGTTTTCGGCAATTAATTTGCCTGCCTGCTTGAATTCCCAACAATCTCTGTTGGTGTGGTTAGCTGGCTTTTCGGGGGTGCCATGTATTTGGCAAGAGCGGTCGAGTATTCGGTCCAAATTGGACGGGCCCGGAGTGGTTCTTTTAAATGGCTTCTTCCGTTGATCGGGTTTGGAGCCTCGGAATCCGGCGTCTACTGCCGTATCCTCATTGCTGTCACCGTTAATGCGGCGTTTGTTTTTGTTTCGACGCGACCTGCCATTGCGGTCCTTGGTATCCAGACTGCCAGCATTTTTACTGAGGTTGTTGCTGCGAGCTAGCCAGCTATCCTCTCCCGCACAGAAGCGGGTCATGAGTGATGTGAGGGCTGCCATGGATTTCAGCTTTTCCTGTCCTACGTGCCGGGCCAGCCACTCATCGCGGATGTTATGTTTGAAGGCAGCAAGGGCCTCTGCATTCGGACAGTCGACGATTACATTTTTCTTTGTTAAGAACCGTGTCCAGAATTGTCTGGCCGATTCGTCTGGCTGCTGGATTATGTGGCTTAGGTCATCTGCGTCTGGTGTTCGCACATATGTGCCCTGGAAGTTGTCGAGGAATGCGGCTTCCAGGTCCTCCCAACACCCAATTGACTCTGCGGGCAGGCTGTTGAGCCAATGCCGAGCTGGTCCTTTAAGCTTGAGCGGGAGATATTTGATGGCGTGAAGATCGTCGCCGCGGGCCATATGGATATGAAGGAGATAATCCTCGATCCAAACCGCGGGGTCTGTTTTGCCATCGTAGGATTCGATGTTAACGGGTTTAAACCCTTCAGGGATTTGATGATCCATTACTTCGTCAGTGAAGCATAGTGGGTGTGCGGCGCCTCTGTATTGAGCAATATCACGACGTAGCTCAAGAGAGCGTTGTCTGCTGTGTTCGGCCCGGCCGGAGTTGTTGTATCCGGTGCGACGGTATTCGTCGTGGGTCTTGGGGCGCCCACGTGATCCATAGATAGATCTGGATTGTCTTGCCTTGTCCTCCAATATATCCCGCTAGTCCGGCGTGTTCCCCCGTGGCTTCGTACTTTTTGAGCGGTGCCGGGGTACGGTTTTGGTGGAGGGCATACATGCCTCTCTGTCGCGGCCACGAGGTGGTCGGTCTGCCGTATTGTGCGCTGGTGATGAAGGTTTGTATGCTTCCTCCTCTAGTCGGGGGAGCAACTTGCGTTTTGGGTAGCTTTTGGAGGGGCGTTCGAGTTCATACTCTTCGGTCGCAAGGACCTCGGTCCATCTGTCGGCCAGCCGGTCTTGATTAGCTTGAAGCTGTTGCTGCTTTTTCTTTAGGCTATTTGCTGTGGCCATTAGCCTGCGTTTGAAACGCTCTTGTTCGACGGGATCCTCAGGCACGACGAATTCTTCGTCGTCGAGGCTTGCCTCGTCTCCGGAGGGAGGTATGTAATTATCATCCTCGACCTCTTCGTCTGCCGCTCTCTGGTGAGGTCTTGCTTCTGCATCCTCCTGCGCTGAATCTTGCTGGAGGGGGTTGTCTCCGGCACTTTCTGGGGTGTTGTTATCTCCTGTGCCGGAATCTCCATTCTTGCTGTGGCGGGATTTAGAGCGGCGGCGTTGACGTCGGCGCTTGGGCTGTTTCTTTAAGGAATCTGCCTCCGCTTCTTCTTCGCTGTCCCCATCTTTTGGGGTGTCCATCATGTATATGTCATATGACGAGGTGGTCTTCCAGTGCCCTGTAGGCGCTGGTTCTTGATCGTCTCCGGCATTGTCGTCCATACCGTCGATGTCTTCGGAGTCGTAGTCTAGTACGTCGGTTAGATCGTCGACAGTGGCTACAAAGTGGGTGGTGGGTGGGCTTTGAATTTCTTCGTCGTCCGCATCCCAACCATCCTGGCCATAGTCCGGCCAGGGCTCTCCGGATAGCGAGAGATACTTTAGCGATTTTAAGATGTCGCTAAAGGGTGAGTGCTGAAAGATGTCCGCAGCAGTGAACTCCATGATCGGCGCCCAATCAGATTCGATTGGCAGGGGCACAGGAGGTTCGGAGTCCGGCAGGGAGTCCGGCACCTCGGAGTCACGAGCTTTATAAGGGACGAGGTCAGTGTTCGGCTCCATCGCCGTGGAAGTTCTAGCTCCCGAGGCAGTGTCCAGCCACCCGTCCTCGATCTGCGCGATCGGCTCCGGACTATGGGTCGGAGCGGATTCGTGTGCGGCCTCCAAGGTACTGTCCGGCGGCAGAGTTAGGTCGTGCCCATCGTGACAGTGTGGCACGCTCGGCTGCGGCTCGGATCCATCGAAGATTAAGTCTCCGTGGATATCGGCCGTGAAGTTTAGGCTTCCAAACCTGACCTGACGGCCAGGGGCATAGCTTTCGATCTGCTCCAGATGGCCAAGTGAATTGGCCTGCAGTGCGAAGCCGCCGAATACGAAAATCTGTCCGGGGAGAAAAGTCTCGCCCAGGACTGCGTCGTTGTTGATCGAAGAGGCCATCAAGCCTATCGGTGACGACACAGAGGAACTCTCAATGAAAGCACCAATGTCGGTGTCAAAACCGGCGGATCTCGGGTAGGGGGTCCCGAACTGTGCGTCTAGGTGGATGGTAACCGGAGACAAGGGACACGATGTTTTACCCAGGTTTAGGCCCTCTTGATGGAGGTAAAACCCTACGTCCTGCTTGATTGATATTGATAATGTGGGTATTACAAGAGTAGATCTACCACGAGATCACGGAGGCTAAACCCTAGAAGCTAGCCTATGGTATGATTGTTGTAATGGTTGTTGTTGTGTCCTACGGACTAAAGCCATCAGGTTTATATAGACACCGGAGAGAGCTAGGGTTACACAGAGTCGGTTACAATGGTAGGAGATCTACATATCCGTATCGCCAAGCTTGCCTTCCACGCAAGGAATGTCCCATCCGGACACGGGACGAAGTCTTCAATCTTGTATCTTCATAGTCTTGGAGTCCGGCTGACGATGATAGTCCGGTCGATGATGATAGTCCGGCTAGCCAGACACCCCCTAGTCCAGGACTCCCTCACTCCCCAAGCTCAAGTCCGCGTCTTCCACGAGCCACTACGACCTCGACATCGACCACGAGATTCCTTTCTATGGGACTCTAGAACCCGAGGAGTATCTTGAGTGGGAGCGCCCAATGGAGGACTACCTCAAGCTACATCAAGTCCCTCCTGAAGATCAAGTGAAGTGCACCACAAGAAACTTCCACGACTACGCCTCAACATGGTGGCTTCACACACCTTCGGAAAACTACGACATGAGTTGGCCAAAGATGAAGAGAGCTTTGCGGCGAGAGTTCATGCCTCTAACCTACACAGAACAACTTCGACACCAATTGGAGAACACCATCCAAGGATCCAAGTCCATTGACGCATACTTCAAGGAGATGAAGAATGACTTGCAATGAGCCGGCGTGGACAACCCCATTTCGATGAAGTTCCACTTCATGATGGGATCGAACAACGACATCTCCAAGACTATCTTCCTCGAGAACTACAAGTCCGTCGATGACTACTACATTGGTGCTCTCAAGGCGGAACAAGAACTCATGAAGGCCAAAGCTTCTCCACCCTAAGCACACTTCACAGTGACCAAGCTCTACGATAAGCATGAGGCTAGTACCACCATAATGTCCAAGCCCGACGAGCTCCAAGACGATGCTCTCAAGTTCGACTTCACCGCCATCCCTCTTTGTGGCATTGATGATGCCGAGTCTACCTTGACTCTTTCTCAAGATGGTGTGGCGACGAGTACGACTACGAAGACCTTCAAGGACCAAGCTTTGGAGGCGAGCGACAAGGTGGCGATCAAGGATGATGTTTCCATCTTTGGAGGCGAGAGTGATGATGTGCCATCTTCGGCCTTCATCCACGGTGACGGTGACAAGATGATCAAGCATGGGATTTTCCCTTCGGTCATGGAGGAGAGTGATGATGTGCCATCTTCGGCCTTCATCCACGACGACGATGAGATGGTCGAGCATGGGAATCTCCCTTCGACCACGGCGACATATGATGACTTGAGTGACTTGTGCCACCATATTGAGAGTAAGAGTGAATTCACCACTAGCCCCATATATGACGAGTTTCCCCAATTCCCATGTGAGGAGAGCCACAACCCCCACCACTTGAGTGAGATGAGTGACTCCACCATATGTGACTTTGAGTGCACCTATTTTGGGGGAGTAAGTGAACCACCACATAGAGAGAGTGTGATAGTTGATAGGTCTTGTGAGGCCATTTGCATTTCTAACAACTTGACCTCTACCTCTATTGTGTCTTCTCATTTGGTGCTAGGTCCCATTTATGATGACGCGCTGTTCCTAGACGACTTCGTCCTCCCTTTGGACAAGACGATGGCCATGGTGGAATATGATGCACCCCCCACATGGTTCCATCAAGATGATGATATTGGCCACCATTTGGTCTTTCCCACCTCACCTGCACCACTTGAGTGGAATACAAAAGGTAACATAGGTGAAGGTGATGCTCTAGTCCCACTAGTGGACATTCTTGACATTGATTGCTTGCATGATGTTGATCCACCTAGTACCATGATTCATGCTGGTATGATTTCCCCATGCGATGATTTGCCCATTTATGATGGGTATGATAATTCTCTTGTGGAGTCTATTAGTTGTGATTCCATGTTACATAGGATTTCTTGTGACAATTCTTTAGGTCACATCATGTTTGGCAACCCACTTGACTTGTCATATGCTATGCATGAGATCAAACATATGTCATATTTGCAATCTCTTCATAGTGACTATGCATATGCCATTAAAATGAACCCAATTCGCACATATCGCATAGATGACAAGCCCATGGTTATTGGCATTTTTTTTCTTGCGATGATATTGATATGCTCCCTTTGCATCACTTATCTCATATGCCATGCCATGACCACCTAGCTTCATATATGCATTCTTTTGGATGTTCTCCATTTTCTCCATGTGATGTTTCCGATATTGCTCATGAGGAGACCCCCATAGTTTCCTCATACATGTTAGGAGAATTTGATCCATCCCATTCATTGCATGATCACAATACTTGTGTGCACCATATGCTCCCCATGAACAAACATGCTACTAATGTGCCATATACTTGCATTCTCAATTTTTGTCCCCATCGTGTCATACATAATAACTATTCTTTCATGATGGATGACATGTTCTTATACCATGCATCAAATTTCTTTGAGTGATGCTTATCTTGTGCTAACTCTAATGTGCACATACACATCATGATGGATGATGTGTACATTTACCACGCGCACAATTTCTTTGGTTTGTGTCTCTTTTGTGTAGGTACCCATGAATACTTGTTAACCTCGCAATCCCATGAGTTGACAAAACGATCTCTAGAGAGCAATGATGACTTGGGAGCCCATGGATTGTCTTTCCCACCGCTCTCTTCGCGCAAGACTTCGCGCATTTCTTCTACATGGCTCACACTTGGCTATGGGTTATTGTCCATTATATTATATGCCCATCTTGCCATGTTCACTTTGCATGATATGCTTATTCCTATTCCTTTGCCATGCATTTGTGACCCATGCTTTACATTACACATGATGATTGATTCTAGTGCTTGTATGTGTATTTGCAAGCTCTGTGGAGATATTGCTTGTTATTGCCACGTTTGCTTTGTGCACCATTCCTATGATGATACTTTTATCTTCCTTTGTGTTCATGCTTGCGGTATGTCATGTGCATTGTCTATGCCTAGTATTTGCTCACATGACATGATTTCCATGATTTACTCTAGTGTGTTGCATCTTCGCTCCACTAGTTTGCACGACTTGATTACTATGCTTGCTTATGTTGCATCACCAATGACTCATACTTGCTCATTTCATGCGGTTGATGACAGCCATCTATATGCTTTGCACATGATTCATATTGCTTCTTGTCATATATCTCCATGTGTTGCCTCTCTCATGCTAGATTTGCCATGTATTGAGTGCAACAATGATTCTCGTATTGCTCATGAGATTGCCCACATAGCATTCTCGCATATGTTTGGAGATTTTGACATATTTCTTGTGAAGCATGCTTGTCTTACTTCTTTGCACCATATACATAGTGCCATGAATATAGCCATTGTTGCATCATATTATTCATGCAGTTGTTCTTCTAATGGTTATGTGCAAGAGATTGCTACCTCTTGAGCACTGTGTTGGTTTTCCCTTGAAGAGGAAAGGGTGATGCAGCAAAGTATCGTACGTATTTCCCTCAGTTTTTGAGAACCAAGGTATCAATCCGGTAGGAGGATCCTCAAAAGTCCCTCGTACCTACACAAACAAACAAGAAACTCGCAACCAACGCGATAAAGGGGTTGTCAGTCCCTTCACGGTAACTTGCAAAAGTGATATCTGATAGAGATAATAAGATAAGGTAATTTTTTGGTATTTTTATGATATAGATTGGAGATTAAAGATTGCAAAATAAAGATAGATGGAAAACTTATATGTTAACAGATAGACCCGGGGGCCACAGGTTTCACTAGTGGCTTCTCTCAAGATAGCATAAGTATTACGGTGGGTGAACAAATTACTCTTGAGAAATTGATAGAGAAGTGCATAGTTATGAGATTATCTAGGCATGATCATGTATATAGGCATCACGTCCGTAACAAGTAGACCGACTCTTGCCTGCATCTACTACTATTACTCCACACATCGACCGACTCCTGCCTGCATCTAGCGTATTGAGTTCATAAGAACAGAGTAACGCATTAAGAAAGATGACATGATGTAGAGGGATAAACTCAAGCAATATGATATAAACCCCATCTTTTTATCCGCGATGCCAACAATACAATACGTGCCTTGCTGCCCCTCCTATCATTGGGAAAGGACACATGATATGTGTTTTGCTTGGAGCGTCTTGTATGATATGATATGTGTTTTGCTTGGATCGTCTTGTATGATATGTGTTTTGCTCCAAGCAAAGACCCATTGCAAGAATGATCAATCTAGTAGGCCAAACCAAACTAATAATTCGAAGAGACTTGCAAAGATAACTAATCACACATAAAAGAATTCAGGGAAGATTCAATTATTTCTCATAGATAAACTCGATCATAAACCCACAACTCATCGGATCTCGACAAACACACCGCAAAAAGAGTTACATCGAATAGATATCCAAGAAGATCGAGGAGAACTTTGTATTGAGATTCAAAGAGAGAGAAGAAACCATCTAGCTAATAACTATGGACCCGAAGGTCTGTGGTAAACTACTCACAACTCATCGGAGAGGCCTTGGAGATAATGTGGAGGATCTCCACGGTCGATTCCCCCTCCAGCGAAGCGCCGGCGAAGGCTCCAAGATGGGATCTCGTGGATACAGAAGGTTGCGGTGGTGGAAATAGTTTTTTGTGGTGCTCCTGGATGTTGTCAGGGTACGTGGATATATATAGGAGGAATAAGTAGGTCGGTTGAGCCATGAGGGGCCCACGAGGGTGGGGGGCGCGCCCTCCTGGCTTGTGGCTTACTCGTCTGCTGCTTAACGTCCACTCCAAGTCTCCTGGATTGCATTTGTTCCAAAAAGATCGCCCCCGAAGGTTTAATTCCATTTAGACTCTGTTTGATATTCCTTTTCTTCCAAACACTGAAATAGGCAAAAAAACAGCAATTTGGGTTGGGCCTCCGGTTAGTAGGTTAGTCCCAAAAATGATATAAAACTGTAAAGTAAAGCCCATAAACATCCAAAACGGGTAATATAATAGCATGGAACAATAAAAAGTTATAGATACGTTGGAGACGTATCAAGCATCCCCAAGCTTAATTCCTGCTTGTCCTCGAGTAGGTAAATGATAAAAAAACAGAATTTTTGATGTGGAATGCTACCTAGCATATTTCTCAATGTAATTTTCTTTATTGTGGCATGAATGTTCAGACCCAACTGATTCTAAATAAAAGTTCATATTGACATAAGAGTAATAGGTTTCACTAGTGGCTTCTCTCAAGATAGCATAAGTATTATAGTGGGTGAACAAATTACTGTCGAGCAATTGATAGAGAAGTGCATAGTTATGAGATTATCTAGGCATGATCATGTATATAGGCATCACGTTCGCAACAAGTAAACCGACTCCTGCCTGCATCTACTACTATTACTCCACACATCGACCGACTCCTGCCTGCATCTAGCGTATTAAGTTCATAAAAACAGAGTAACGCATTAAGAAAGATGACATGATGTAGAGGGATAAACTCAAGCAATATGATATAAACCCCATCTTTTTATCCACGATGCCAACAATACAATATGTGCCTTGCTGCCCCATCTGTCACTGGGAAAGGACACCGGAAGATTGAACCCAAAGCTAAGCACTTCTCCCATTGCAAGAAAGATCAATCTAGTAGGCCAAACCAAAATAATAATTCAAAGGGACTTGCAAAGATAACTAATCACACATAAAAGAATTCAGGGAAGATTCAATTATTTCTCATAGATAAACTCGATCATAAACCCACAATTCATCGGATCTCGACAAACACACCGCAAAAAGAGTTACATCGAATAGATATCCAAGAAGATCGAGGAGAACTTTGTATTGAGATTCAAAGAGAGAGAAGAAGCCATCTAGATAATAACTATGGACCCGAAGGTCTGTGGTAAACTACTCATAACTCATCGGAGAGGCCTTGGAGATGATGTGGAGGCCCTCCACGGTCGATTCCCCCTCCAACGGAGCGCCGGCGAAGGCTCCAAGATGGGATCTCGCAGATACAGAAGGTTGCGACGGTGGAAAAAGTTTTTCGTGGTGCTCCTGGATGTTCTCGGGGTACGTGGATATATATATGACGAATAAGTAGGTCGGTTGAGCCACGAGGGGCCCACGAGGGTGGGGGGCGCGCCCTCCTACCTTGTGGCTTACTCGTCTGCTGCTTAACGTCCACTCCAAGTGTCCTGGATTGCGTTTGTTCCAAAAATATCGCCCCTGATGGTTTCATTCCATTTAGACTCTGTTTGATATTCCTTTTCTTCGAAACACTGAAATAGGCAAAAAAACAACAATTCGGGCTGAGCCTCTGGTTAGTAGGTTAGTCCCAAAAATGATATAAAGTGTAAAGTAAAGCCCATAAACATCCAAAACAGGTAATATAATAGCATGGAACAATAAAAAATTATAGATACGTTGGAGACGTATCAAGCATCCCCAAGCTTAATTCCTGCTTGTCCTCGAGTAAGTAAATGATAAAAAAACAGAATTTTTGATGTGGAATGCTACCTAGCATATTTCTCAATGTAATTTTCTTTAATGAAGCATGAATGTTCAGACCCAAATGATTCTAAATAAAAGTTCATATTGACATAAGAGTAATAATACTTCAAGCATACTAACAAAGCAATCATGTCTTTTCAAAATAACATGGCAAAAGAAAGATATCCCTACAAAATCATATAGTCTGGCTATGCTCTATCTTCATCACACAAAGTATTTAATCATGCACAACCCCGATGACAAGCTAAGCAATTGTTTCATACTTTAGTATTCTCAAACTTTTTCAACTTTCACGCAATACATGAGCGTGAGCCATGGACATAGCACTATATGTGGAATAGAATGGTGGTTGTGGAGAAGACAAAAAAGGAGAAGATAGTCTCACATCAACTAGGCGTATCAACGGGCTATGGAGATGCCCATTAATAGATATCAATGTGAGTGAGTAGGGATTGCCATGCAACGGATGCACTAGAGGTATAAGTGTATGAAAGCTCAACAAAAGAAACTAAGTGGGTGTGCATCCAACTTGCTTGCTTACGAAGACCTAGGGCATTTTGAGGAAGCCCATCATTGGAATATACAAGCCAAGTTCTATAATGAAAAATTCCCACTAGTATATGAAAGTGACAACATAGGAGACTCTCTGTCATGAAGTTTATGGTGCTACTTTGAAGCACAAGTGTGGTAAAAGGATAGTAACATTGTCCCTTCTCTCTTTTTCTCTCATTGTTTTTTTATTTGGGCCTCTTTGGCCTCTTTTATTTTTTATAAAGTCCGAAGTCTCATCCCGACTTGTGGGGGAAACATAGTCTCCATCATCCTTTCCTCATTTGGGACAATGCTCTAATAATGAAGATCATCACACTTTTATTTACTTTCAACTCAAGAATTACAACTCGATACTTAGAACAACATATGACTCTATGTGGATGCCTCCAGCGGCGTACCAGGATATGCAATGAATCAAGAGTGACATGTATGAAAGAATTATGAAGGTAGCCTTGCCACAAATACGATGTCAACTACATGATCATGCAAAAGCAATACGACAATGATGGAGCGTGTCATAATAAACGGAACGATGGAAAGTTGCATGGCAATATATCTCGGAATGGCTATGGAAATGCCATGATAGGTAGGTATGGTGGCTGTTTTGAGGAAGGTATATGGTGGGTGTATGGTACCGGCAAAAGTTGTGCGGCACAAGAGAGGCTAGCAATGGTGGAAGGGCGAGGGTGCGTATAATCCATGGACTCAACATTAGTCATAAAGAACTCATATACTTATTGCAAAAATCTACAAGTCATTGAAAACAAAGTACTACGCGCATGCTCCTAGGGGGATAGATTGGTAGGAAATAACCTTCGCTCGTCCCCGACCGCCACTCATAAGGAAGACAATCGATAAATAAATCGTGCTCCAACTTCATCACAAAGCGGTTCACCATACGTGCATGCTATGGTAATCACAAACTTCAACACAAGTATTCCTCAAATTCATAATTACTCCACTAGCATGACTCTAATATCACCATCCTCATATCTCAAAACAATTATCAAGCATCAAATTGATCATAGCATCTGATTCACTTTCTATGATAGTTTTTATTATATCCAACTTGGATGTCCATCATTCTAGGACCAAATTTATAACCATAACAAATACCATGCTGTTCTAAAATACTCTCAAAATAATATAAGTGAAGCATGAGAGATCAACAATTTCTACAAAATTAAACCACCGCCGTGCTCTAAAATCATATAAATGAAGTACTAGAGCAAAACAATCTAGCACAAAAGATATAAGTGAAGCACATAGAGTATTCTAATAAATTCTGGATCAAGTGTGTCTCTCCCAAAAGGTGTGTACAGCAAGTATGATTGTGGTAAACTAAAAAGCAAAGACTCATATCATACAAGACGCTCCAAGCAAGTATGATTGCACTCATAGCTCCAAGTAAAGTTACCGATAGACGAAGACGAAGGAGGGGATGCCTTCCGGGGCATCCCCAAGCTTAGGCTTTTGGTTGTCCTTGAATATCTTGGGGTGCCATGGGCATCCCCAAGCTTGGGATCTTGCCACTCCTTATTCCATAGTCCATAAAATCTTTACCCAAAACTTTAAAACTTCACAACACAAAACTCAACAGGAAATCTCATAAGCTCCATTAGTGCAAGAAAGAAAAACCACCACATAAGGTACTGTAATGAACTCATTCTTTATTTATATTGGTATTAAACCTACTGTATTCCAACTTCTCTATGATTCATACCCCCAGATACTAGCCATAGATGCATCAAAATAAGCAAAGAACACACGAAAAACAGAATCTGTCAAAAACAGAACAGACTGTAGCAATCTGTAACTTTCGAATACTTATGGAACTCTAGAACTCCTACCAAAATAGGAAGTCTTGGGAAATTTGTCTATTGATCTACTGCAAAAAGAATCAACTAAAAAGGACGTTTCTGTGATTTATTAAAATTATTCTCACGCGCACAAAAGTTTATGTTTTTCAGCAGAATCAAATTAACTATCACCGTAGGTTATCCTATAGGTTCTACTTGGCACAAACACTAATTAAAGCATAAAACCACATCTAAAATGAGGCTGGATGAATTATTTATTACTATCATAAGAAAAAAAGCAAGAAATAAAAATTAAATTGGGTTGCCTCCCAACAAGCGCTATCGTTTAACGCCCCTAGCTAGGCATAAAAGCGAGAATAGATCTAAGTATTGCCATCTTTGGCATTCAATTCATAAGTGGCTCGCATAATAGATTCATAAGGTAATTTGACTTTCTTTCTAGGGAAGTGTTCCATGCCTTTCCTTAATGCAAATTGGAATCTAATATTCCCTTCATATCAATAATTGCACCAATTGTTCTAAGGAAAGGTCTACCAAGAATAATAGGACATGAAAGATTGCAATCTATATCAAGAACGATAAAATTTACAGGCACATAATTCCTATTTGCAACAATAAGAACATCATTAGTTCTTCCCATAGGTTTCTTAATAGTGGAATCCGCAAGATGCAAGTTTAAAGAGCAATCATCAAAATCATGGAAACCTAGCACATCACATAAAGCTTTCGGATTTGTGGAAACACTAGCACAAATCACACAAAGCATACCATTCATGATCTTTAATTTTAATTTTTATAATAGGTTCCCACTCATCATAAAGTTTTCTAGGTATAGAAACTTCCAATTCAAGTTTTTCTTCATAAGATTGCATCAAAGCATCACGATATGTTTGGTAAAAGCTTTATTTTGACTATAAGCATGAGGAGAATTCAACAAGGATTGCAACAAGTAAATACAATATACTAAAGAAGAATTATCATAATTAAATTCCTTGAAATCCATAATAGTGGGTTCATTGCTATTTAAAGTTTTGACCTCTCCAATCACACTTTTACCAAATTTAGCATCAAGAACTAAAAACTCTGAATCATTGGGACGCCTTTTAACTAAAGTTGACTCATCTTCAGTCCCATCATTATCAAGATTCATATTGCAAAACAAAGATTTAATAGGGGACACATCAATAAATTTTAGATCTTCATCATTATTTTCATGGAAACTAGAAGAACACGCTTTCACAAAGCAATCTTTCTTAGCACGCATCCTAGCGGTTCTTTCTTTGCACTCATCAATGGAAATTCTCATGGCTTTGAGAGACTCATTGATATCATCCTTTGGTGTAATAGATCTAAGTTTCAAAGAAGCAACATCAAGCAAAAGTCTATCAACATTCCTAGCCAATTCATCAACTTTAAGCAATTTTTCTTCAAGCAAAGCATTGAAATTCATTTGAGAGATCATAAATTATTTAACACTATTCTCAAAATCAGAGGGCATATTATTAAAATTTCCATAAGAGTTGTTGTAGGAATTAAAATAATTATTAGAGGAATTACTAGGGAACGGCCTAGGATTAAAGTTTCCTCTATACGCGTTGTTGCCAAAATTATTCCTACCAACAAAATTCACATCCATAGATTCATTATTATTCTCAATCAAAGTAGAAAAAGGCATATCATTGGGATCAATAGGAGCACTCTTAGCAGCAAATAATTTCATAAGTTCATCCATCTTTCCACTCAAAAAATTAATCTCTTCTATCGCATGAACTTTTTTACTAGTACATCTTTAGGTGTGCCATTGAGAATAATTAACCATAATGTTATCAAGGAGTTTAGTAGCTTCTCCAAGAGTGATTTCCATAAAAGTGCCTCCCGCGGCCGAATCTAAAAGATTTCTAGAAGCAAAATTCAATCCGGCATAAAAAATTTGTATGATCATCCATAAATTCAAACCATGAGTAGGACAATTGCGAATCATTAATTTCATTATTTCCCAAGATTGGGCAACCTGCTCATGATCAAGTTTTTAAAATTCATAATATCATTTCTAAGAGAGATGATCTTAGCAGGAGGAAAATACTTAGAGATAAAAGCATCTTTGCAGTTATGCCATGAATCAATACTATTTTTAGGCAAAGACGAAAATCAAGTTTTAGCACGATCTCTAAGTGAAAATGGAAATAACTTCAATTTAACAATATCATTATCCGTATCTTTCTTCTTTTGCATATCACACAAATTAACAAAGTTGTTTAGATGAGTAGCGGCATCTTCACTAGGAAGGCCGGAAAATTGATCTTTCATAACGACATTCAACAAAGCAGCATTAATTTCACAAGATTCAGCATCATTAAGAGGAGCAATCGGAGTGCTAAGGAAATCATTATTATTGGTATTGGAAAAGTCACACAATTTGGTATTATCTTGCACCATCGTGACAAGCAATCCAACACACAAGCACACAAGAGGCAAGTGAAAAAGAGAGGCGAACGAGAAAGAGAGGGCGAATAAAACTTCAAGGGTGAAATGGGGGAGAGGAAAACGAGAGGCAAATGGCAAATAATGTAATGCAAGGGAGATGAGTTTGTGATGGGTACTTGGTATGTCTTGACTTTAGCGAAGACCTCCCCAGCAACGGCGTCAGAAATCCTTCTTGGTACCTCTTGAGCATTGCATTGGTTTTCCCTTGAAGAGGAAAGGGTATGCAGCAAAGTAGTCTAAGTATTTCCCTCAGCTTTTGAGAACCAAGGTATCAATCCAGTAGGAGGCTCCTTAAAAGTCCCTCGTACCTACACAAACAAACAAGAACCTCGCAACCAATGCGATAAAGGGGTTGTCAGTCCCTTCACGGTAACTTGCAAAAGTGAGATCTGATAGAGGTAATAAGAAATGATAAATATTTTTGGTATTTTTATGATATAGGTTGGAAACTAAAGATTGCAAAATAAAGATAGATGGAAAACTTATATTATAAAAGATAGACCCAGGGGCCATAGGTTTCACTAGTGGCTTCTCTCAAGATAGCATAAGTATTACGGTGGGTGAACAAATTACTGTCGAGCAATTGATAGAAAAGTGCATAGTTATGAGATTATCTAGGCATGATCATGTATATAGGTATCATGTCCGCAACAAGTAGACTGACTCCTGCCTGCATCTACTACTATTACTCCACACATCGACCGACTCCTGCCTGCATCTAGAGTATTAAGTTCATAAGAACAGAGTAACGCATTAAGAAAGATGACATGATGTAGAGGTATAAACTCAAGCAATATGATATAAACCCCATCTTTTTATCCTCGATGGCAACAATACAATACGTGCCTTGCTGCCCCTGCTGTCACTGGGAAAGGACACCACAAGATTGAACCCAAAGCTAAGCACTTCTCCCATTGCAAAAAAGATCAATCTAGTATGCCAAACCAAACTGATAATTCGAAGAGACTTGCAAAGATAACTAATCACACATAAAAGAATTCAGAGAAGATTCAATTATTTCTCATAGATAAACTTGATCAGAAACCCACAATTCATCGGATCTCGGCAAACACGCCGCAAAAAGAGTTCCAACGAATAGATGTCCAAGAAGATCGAGGAGAACTTTTTATTGAGATTCAAAGAGAGAGAAGAAGCCATCTAGCTAATAACTATGGACCCAAAGGTCTGTGGTAAAGTACTCACAACTCATCAGAGAGGCCTTGGAGATGATCTAGAGGCCCTCCATGGTCGACTCCCCCTCCGGCGGAGCACCGGCTAAGGCTCCAAGATGGGTCTCGCGAATACAGAAGGTTGCGGTGGTGGAAATAGTTTTTTGTGGTGCTCCTGGATGTTCTCGGGGTACCTGGATATATATAGGAGGAAGAAGTAGGTTGGTTGAGCCACGAGGGGCCCACGAGGGTGGGGGGTGTGCCCACCCCCCTAGGGCGCACCCTCCTGCCTCGTGGCTTCCTCGTCTGCTGCTTGACGTCCACTCCAAGTCTCCTGGATTGCGTTTGTTCCAAAAAGATCGCTCCCGAAGGTTTCCTTCCGTTTGGACTCCGTTTGATATTCCTTTTCTTCGAAACAATGAAATAGGCAAAAAAAACATCAATTCGAGCTGCGCCTCCGGTTAGTAGGTTAGTCCCAAAAATCATATAAAAGTGTAAAGTAAAGCCCATAAACATCCAAAAAGGGTAATATAATAGCGTGGAACAATCAAAAATTGTAGATACGTTGGAGACGTATCAGAGATGAGAACCATCATGATGGATGATGTGTTTATCTACCATGCGCATACGTTCTTTGTTTTGTTGTGTGCATGTGTAGGATACTTGAACTTTGTGTCGACTTCCACTTCACGTGAGTTGACCATTCGAGCTCTTGAGAGCGAGCCACCTTCTACCACAATGATTCTGCATCGCACTTGCTTTTTTTGGCATTGTGAAGAATGCACAAGGACACGCTTTCAAGGTGACATCCTTCTTGAGCTTGGATATTGTGGATCATACTTCATGTGTTGCTTGCACCATTTGCACGCATGTTCGAGATATTGCTTTCATCCATGATTTCCACATTTCCATGCCTCATGACATATATACCTTCTGTGTTGCATCCAATTCTTGGATTACTTGCTCCTATCATATGTTTGGTTGCAACAATGTCACTTCTTCACATATGCCATGTCCCATTGCTTGTCACATGATTGACTTGATTGCCTCACACATGATGAATAATTGCTCTTTCTATTGTGTTGAGTGCCACACTATATTCACTACACCCAATGCATGTTATCCTTGGATTGTCTTGCACTTGACCCATGTGTTTAGACACTTCATTCTATTTGGTGTTGTGAATGATTCGTATGCCTACCATCGACCATTTGTCGAGCGCTTTATGCATGTTTTCTATGATCTTGAGGTAGATGCTTATTCTCTTCTCGCACATATTTGCATCAATACCTCACAATTGCATACTTGTCCCCATGATATTTTTGCTTGTGCTCGATTGATATGCTTACATGCTATGTCACAATCCTTTGTCAGACCCTATGCTATGCTTGATTATAACACTTGTCCGGTGAATCACCTCTCGAATGCTTGGTTTTGCACTAACGCTAACCACATTTGTTTTCCCAAGTGTTTATTCTACTTGCTTCTTTTGAAGGAATCACTAGATGGTGCAATGATACGTCTCCAACGTATCTATAATTTTTTATTGTTTCATGCTATTATATTACCCGTTTTGGATGTTTATGAGCTTTACATTACACTTCTATATCATTTTTTGGACTAACCTACTAACCGGAGGCCCAGCCCGAATTGCTGTTTTTTTTGCCTATTTCAGTGTTTCGAAAATAAAGTCCAAATGGAATGAAACCTTCGGGAGCGATCTTTTTGGAACAAACGCAATCCAGGAGACTTGGAGTGGACGTCAAGCAGTAGACAAGGCGGCCACGAGGGTGCCCGGCGTGCCCTACGGGGTGGGCGCACCCCCACCCTCGTGCGCCCCTCGTGGCTCCGCTGACCTACCTCCTTCGCCAATATATACTCTCGTAACCTGAAAACATCCAGGAGCACCACGAAAAACTATTTACACCACCGCAACCTTCTGTATCCGCGAGATCCCATCTTGGAGCCTTCGCAGGCGCTCCACCGGAGGGGGAATCGACCATGGAGGGCTTCTACATCAACACCATAGCCTCTCCGATGAGTTGTGAGTAGTTTACCACAGACCTTCGGGTCCATAGTTATTATCTAGATGTATTCTACTCTCTCTTTGAATCTCAATACAAAGTTCTCCTCGATCTTTTTGGAGATCTATTCAATGTAACTCTTTTTGCGGTGTGTTTGTCGAGATCCGATGAATTGTGGGTTTATGATCAAGTTTATCATTGAAAAATATTTGAATCTCCTCTGAATTCTTTTATGTATGATTGGCTATCTTTTAAGGAGCCTCCTACTGGATTGATACCTTGGTTCTCAAAAACTGAAGGAAATACTTACACTACTTTGCTGCATCACCCTTTCTTCTTCAAGGATTTCTGGCACCGTTGCCGAGGAGGTCTTCACTCAAGTCAAGACATACCAAGTACCCATCACAAACTCATCTCCCTCGCATTACATTATTTGCCATTTGCCTCTCGTTTTCCTCTCCCCCACTTCACCCTTTCCGTTTTATTCGCCCTCTCTTTCCCGTTCGCCTCTCTTTTTCGCTTGCCTCTTGTGTGCTCGTGTGTTAGATCGTTTATCTCATCATCATGGCTAGTCCCCTATCATCGTTAATACTCCCGATCATGAAGTTCTCAATTTTAAACAAAGGGAGGGAGAAAATCTAAAAGATGCTTGGCATGGAATTTGCAATGCTCAAAATAGATCTACTAGGAAGCAATCTACTTCCGTTCTTCTTCGCAATTTTTATGTAGGCATTACTCCTTGTAATAGATATATCCTTGATACCATTACCGGAGGGAATTTCTTGGGTTGCCATACTTTTGATGCTTATAATGCTATGTTAGATTTGTTTGGTCCACCCCCTCTTTTGGTTAATGGAACTGTTTTAACTTTGGAACATGTGATGCAAAGGCTTGAAATTATTGAAAATAAAGTTGCCACTGTCGAGTTAATTGAAAATTTGGATAAAAAGATCCATAACCAAATTACCCAATATGGATCTAGGGTTGGAGTTACGTTGAATTTTTTTAAAGAGAAAGAACCTATGGTTAACGAAAGGATAGATCTAGATTCTACGAGAACCGGTAAACTTGAGGATATTATTACCAACTTAGTGTCTGCCTTTTCATCCATAAAAAATACTCCAATTCCTCTTACCAAAATTGCCAAATTTATGTATGTTCCTAAAAATAAAGGTGAATCTTCTAGTAAGGAAAATGCGGATCTCAAATCGATAAGTGTTCATCCCGATTTTCTCGCTTTCATTAAGGAACCTTTTGCTACAAACGGATCTCTTAGTTTCTTGCCAAGGTGTTTAATCATTAAGAAAGAAATCCCTAAGGGTTATAAGTGCTCTATTGAAGAGTTGAATACCAAAGATGGCAATACTTAGATCTATTCTCGCTTTTATGCCTAGCTAGGGGCGTTAAACGATAGCGCTTGTTGGGAGGCAACCCAATTTTATTTTTGTTGCTTGCTTTTTGCTTCTGTTTAGTAATAAATAGTTCATCTAGCTTCTATTTAGATGTGGTTTTACGTTTTAATTAGTGTTTGTGCCAAGTAGAACCTATAGGATAACCTACGGTGATAGTTAATTTTATTTTGCTGAAAAACAGAAACTTTTGCACATACGAGAATAATTTTAATAAATCACATAAACGTGATTTTTAGTTGATTCTTTTTGAAGTAGATCAATAGACAAATTTCCCAGGACTTCCTATATTGGTAGGATATTTAGAGTTCCATAAGTATTCGAAAGTTACAAATTGCTACAGACTGTTCTGTTTTCAACAGATTTTGTTTTTCGTGTGTTGTTTGCTTTTTTATGTATCTATGGCTAGTATCCGGGGGTATGAACCATAGAGAAGTTTGAATACAGTAGGTTTAACACCAATATAAATAAAGAATGAGTTCATTACAGTACCTTAAGTGGTGGTTTTTCTTTCTTGCACTAACAGAGCTTATGAGATTTCCTTTTGAGTTTTGTGTTGTGAAGTTTTCAAGTTTTGGGTAAAGATTTGATGGACTATGGAATAAGGAGTGGTAAGAGACTAAGCTTGGGGATGCCCATGGCACCCCAAGATATTAAAGGACAACCAAAGTCCTAAGCTTGGGGATGCCCCGGAAGCCATCCCCTCTTTCGTCTTCATCTATCGGTAACTTTACTTGGAGCTATATTTTTATTCGCCACATGATATGTGTTTTGCTTGGAGCATCTAGTATGATAAGAGTCTTTTCTTTTTAGTTTACCACAATCGTCCTTGCTGTACACACCTTTTTGGAGGGACACACATGATTTGTAATTTATTAGAATACTCTATGTGCTTCACTTATATCTTTTGAGGTAGACAAGTTTTGCTCTAGTGCTTCACTTATATCTTTTTAGAGCACAGCGGTGGCTTAATTTTGTAGAAATTATTAATCTCTCATGATTCACTTATATAATTTTGAGAGTATTTTCGAACAGCATGGTATTTGCTATGGTTATAAAGTTGGTCCTAATATGATGGGCATCCAAGTTGGGTATAATAAAAACTATCATATAAAGTGCACTAAACACTATGATCAATTTGATGCTTGATAATTGTTTTGAGATATAAAGGTGGTAATGTTAGAGTCATGCTAGTTGGGTAATTATGAAATTGAGAAATACTTGTGTTAAGGTTGGCAAGTCTCGTAGCATGCACGTATGGTAAAAGTTGTGTGACATATTTGTTGCATGGGGTGCTCTTTTAATTGCCTTCCTTATGTGTGGATGTCGGGATTGCGCGATGGTTAACTCCTACCAACCCTTCCCCTAGGAGCATGTGTAGTATATGAGTTCTTTATGACTAATGTGAGTCCTTGGATTATACGCACTCTCACCCTTCCACCATTGCTAGCCTCTATTATGCCGCGCAACTTTCGCCGGTATCATGCACCCACCATTTACCTTCCTCAAAATAGCCACCATACCTACCTATTATGGCATTTCAATAGCCATTCCGAGATATATTGCCATGCAACTTTCCACCATTCCGTTTATTGTGACACACCCCACCATTGTCATATTGCTCTTTGCATGATCATGTAGTTGACATCATATTTGTGGCAAGGCCACCTTCATAATTTTTCATACATGTCACTCTTGGTTCATTGCATATCCCGGTATACCGTCGGAGGCATCCACGTAGAGTCATATTTTGTTCTAAGAATTGAGTTGTAATTCTTGAGTGGTAAATCAATAAAAGTGTGATGATCTTCATTATTAGAGCATTGTCCCAAGTGAGGAAAGGATGATGAAGACTATGATTCCCCCAAGTCGGGATGAGGCTTCGGACTTTATAAAAATAAAAGAGGCCAAAGAAGCCCAAATAAAAAAAGAGGTCAAAGAAGCCCACACAAAAAATGAGAGGAAAAGAGAGAAGGGAATGTTAGTATCTTTTTTCCACACTTGTGCTTCAAAGTATCACCATGATCTTCATGATAGAGAGTCTCCTATGTTGTCACTTTCATATACTAGTGGGAATTTTTCATTATAAAACTTGGCTTGTATATTCCAATGATGGGCTTCCTCAAAATGCCCTAGGTCTTCGTGAGCAAGAAAGTTGGATGCACACCCACTTAGTTTCTTTTGTTGAGCTTTCATATATTTATAGCTCTAGTGCATCCGTTGCATGACAATCCCTACTCACTCACATTCATATCTATTAATGGGCATCTCCCTAGCCTGTTGATACGCCTAGTTGATGTGAGACTATCTTCTCCCTTTTTGTCTTCACAACCACCACCCTATTCCACACATAGTGCTATGTCCATGGCTTGCGCTCATGTATTGCGTGAGAGTTGAAAAAGCTGAAGCGCGTTAAAAAGTATGAACCGATTGTTTGGCTGAAACCGGGGTTGTGAATGATGGGAGTATTTTGTGTGATGAAAATGAAGCCTGGACTAACTATATGGTTTTGTAGGGATGAGCTTTCTTTGGCTATGCTATTTTGATAAGACATGATTACTTGTTAGTATGCTTGAAGTATTACTATTTTTATGGTTTATGAGCGTTTATCTTGAATCATTTGGATCTGAACTTTCATGCCACAATAAAGAAAATTACATTGAGAAATATGCTAGGTAGCATTCCACATCAAAAATTCTGTTTTTATCATTTACCTACTCGAGGACGAGTAGGAATTAAGCTTGGGGATGCTTGATACGTCTCCAACGTATCTATAAATTTTTATTGTTCCATGCTATTATATTACCCATTTTGGATGTTTATGGGCTTTACTTTACACTTTTATATCATTTTCGGGACTAACCTACTAACCGGAGGCCCAGCCCGAATTGCTATTGTTTTGCCTATTTCAGTGTTTCGAAGAAAAGGAATATCCAATGGAGGCCAAACAGAATGAAACCTTCAGGAGCGATCTTTTTGGAACAAGGAAATCCAGGAGACTTGGAGTGGATGTCAAGCAGCAGACAAGGCGGCCACGAGGGTCCCCGGCACACCCTAGGGGGGTGGGCGCACCCCCCACCCTCGTGGGCCCCTCGTGGCTCCCATGACCTACCTCATTCGCCTATATATACTCCTGTACCTTGAAAACATCCAGGAGAACCACGAAAAACTATTTCCACCACCACAACCTTCTGTATCCGCGAGATCCCATCTTGGAGCCTTCGCCGGTGCTCCGCCGTAGGGGGAATCGACCACAAAGGGCTTCTACATAACCACCATAGCCTCTTCGAGGAGTTGTGATTAGTTTACCATAGACCTTCGGGTCCATAGTTATTAGCTAGATGGCTTCTTCTCTCTCTTTGAATTTCAATACAAAGTTCTCCTCGATCTTCTTGGAGATCTATTTGATGTAACTCTTTTTGCAGTGTGTTTCTTGAGATCCGATGAATTGTGGGTTTATGATCAAGTTTATCTATGAGAAATATTTGAATCTCCTTTGAATTCTTTTATGTATGATTGGTTATCTTTGCAAGTCTCTTCGAATTATCAGTTTGGTTTGGCCTACTAGATTGATCTTTCTTGCAATAGGAGAAGTGCTTAGCTTTGGGTTCAATCTTGCGGTGTCCTTTCCCAGTGACAGCAGGGGCAGCAAGGCACGTATTGTATTGTTGCCATCGAGGATAAAAAGATGGGGTTTATATCATATTCCTTGAGTTTATCCCTCTACATCATGTCATCTTGCTAAATGCGTTACTCTGTTCTTATGAACTTAATACTCTAGATGCAGGCAGGAGTTGTTCGATGTGTGGAGTAATAGTAGTAGATGCAGAATCGTTTTGATCTACTTGTTGCGGACGTGTTGCCTATATACATGATCATGCTTAGATATTCCCATAACTATGCACTATTCTATCAATTGCTCGACAGTAATTTGTTCACCCACCGTAATACTTATGCTATCTTGAGAGAAGCCACTAGTGAAACCTATGGACCCCGGGTCTATCTTTTATCATATAAGTTTTCCATCTACCTTTATTTGCAATCTTTACTTTCCAATCTATATCATAAAAAATACCAAAAATATTTATCTTATCTTATTATCTCTATCAGATCTCACTTCGCAAGTTACCGTGAAGGGATTGACAACCCCTTTATCGCGTTGGTTGCGAGGTTCTTGTTTGTTTGTATAGGTACAAGGGAGTTTTGAGGAGCCTCCTACTGGATTGATACCTTGGTTCTCAAAAACTGAGGGAAATACTTACTCTACTTTGTTGCATCACCCTTTCCTCTTCAAGGGAAAACCAACGGAGTCCTCAAGAGGTAGCATGTGACATTGGAGAGTACCCATTTCGAGCTTCAAGATGATGAGTGCTTGGTGATCGACCGCTTCGTCATGCCACCGCCACCTATTTCCCATGGTGATTTGGTTTTCGATCCGAGTTTGGATCTTTTCCAACGGGGAGGGGATGATGCGGAGCATCCTACAGTCATCACCATGTCAAGAGTCCGTTTGGCAAGTGGCACGTGCGACCTCTACTTCTCATACGTAAAGGTGAATCTTCTCCTTTATGCGTGTTCACTTGACCCCTTCGAGGATGGTATACTACTTGACACTCCACTCGTGTGCATACATAGGTATTGTCGGAACACTATGGACAACAAGGAGGAGTGCAGGCGCCAAGGAACAACTACACCATCCGTGAGGGAAGCATGGAAGAGAAGACGAAAGAAGACGGAGCTGTGGAGTCTACAGTGGCCGGACGTCCGACGTGCCACCGGACGTTCGACACTCTACAATGCCCGGACGTCCGACGCGACCGCGCCAGGACCAGCCAGGAGATCTACAGCGGCCGGACGACCGACATCCTCCGGACAACCAGCACGTCCCAGCGCACGGACGACCGACACTAACCGGACGACCGATGCCACCTGTCCAGAGCCAAAACATAGGAAGTCCGACGCCCTCTGGACGTCCAGACCCCCGCGAGCGACCGGACGTCCGATCCTGACCGGACGTCCGACACTGCCTGAGCGCGGCCGGGCCTTTGGCCTTGTATCCCTCTCCCACTTACCCCTTCATGGCCTAGACTATAAATAGACCTCTGAAAGCACAAGTGCTCCCTAGGTGGTTTTGGAAATTAATGTCAACATATCTCTTGTTGGACTAACACTTTTATCTATTATGTTTCAGATAAGTTCAACAATGGAGTGGCATGGACTAAAGGATGTGGGAACTCCTTCAAGATGCTAAGGACAAAGGATTGGCTCAAGCTTCAAGCTCAAGACTCTTCATTTTACATTTTAGTGATCCAAGATCACATGGAGTCTATAGGAAAAGCCAATACTATCAAGAACGGATGAGGTGTTGCTAAATGAGTTTCTTGCTCCATAGTGCTTAGTGATATGCTCCAAAACCCACACCTACTTTCCCACTTCCACACATATGACCTAAACATAAAGTCAAACTCAGCCCTACCGATTCTTTCTATCCGGCGCCACCGAGTTTAGATGTCATAGCCACTGCCACAAACCCTAGACAAATCAGTCTCACCAATAGGGATCTCGGTCTCACCAAGATGGGATTGTAATCTCTCCGCGTATGTCCATTACCAAAATCGGTCTCATCGAGTTTGAGCAATCGGTACTACCGATATTACAATGCAAACTCTCTGGTTAACTTATTACCAAAATCGGTCCCACCGAGTTTGAGAAATCGGTTCCACCGAGTTTGCCTGACCAACTCTCTGGTTAGCTAATTACCAAAATCGGTCTCACCGAGTTTGTGTAATCGGTCTCACCGAGATTACGTTATGCCCTAACCCTAACCATATCGGTCCTACCGAGTTGCATGTCGGTCCCACCGAAAATCCTAACGGTCACTAGATTTGCTGAATCGGTCTGACCGAGTTTATCAATTCGGTCCCACCGAGTTTGGCAAGTTGTGTGTAACAGTTAGATTTTGTGTGGAGGCTATATATACCCATCCACCTCCTCTTCATTCGTGGAGAGAGCCATCAGACTGAACCTACACTTCCAGCATACATTTTCAGAGAGAGAACTACCTACTCATGTGTTGAGGCCAAGATATTCCATTCCTACCATATGAATTTTGATCTCTAGCCTTCCCCAAGTTGCTTTCCACTCAAATCTTCTTTCCACCAGATCCAAATCCCATGAGAGAGAGTTGAGTGTTGGGGAGACTATCATTTGAAGCACAAGAGCAAGGAGTTCATCATCAACGCACCATTTGTTACTTCTTGGAGAGTGGTGTCTCCTAGATTGGCTAGGTGTCACTTGGGAGCCTCCGACAAGATTATGGAGTTGAACCAAGGAGTTTGTAAGGGCAAGGAGATCGCCTACTTCGTGAAGATCTACCGCTAGTGAGGCAAGTCCTTCGTGGGCGACGGCGATGGTGGGATAGACAAGGTTGCTTCTTCGTGGACCCTTCGTGGGTGGAGCCCTCCGTGGACTCGTGCAACCGTTACCCTTCATGGGTTGAAGTCTCCATCAACGTGGATGTACGATAGCACCACCTATCGGAACCACGACAAAAACATCCGTGTCTCCAATTGCGTTTGAATCCTCCAAAACCCTTCCCTTTACATTCTTGCAAGTTGCATGCTTTACTTTCTTCTGCTCATATACTCTTTGCATGCTTGCTTGTTATGTATTGTGAATGTTAAATTTGTGCCTAACTCCACTTAAGAAATTAAAAACTGCTACTTTGGTACTTAGTGTCTAATCACCCCCCTCTAGACACCTCTTCTCAAGGTCCTACAAGTGGTATCAGAGCATTGGTCTCCATTGCCTTGGTTTAATCACCATTGGAGGAAGATGGATGAGTCTACTTTGGGGAGTCTTAGAAATAGAGTACCAATTCTTGATGGAGAATATTTTCATGAGTGGAAAAATGAGATGCTTGTAATCTTCAATCAATATCATTTGAACAAGTACATTGCTAGCCCTTGTGCACCTCATGTTGATCCTATGCATCCTACCCTTGATGAATCTATTGACATGATCCGCAATCTTAGAACTGTTGAACTTATCATTAGAGGATTGCCTAGAAACTTGATTGGATGTTTGCCTACTCTTAAGTGTGCCTACACTATATGGAAATTTCTTGAGGAACGCTTTCCAAATTATTCCTTGAAAAATCATGATGAAATTCTCCATAAGTCTATTGCCTTGAGTAAAATGAATTCTAATGATCCTATGTTTGGTGATTGTTTGTTTGAGCTTACAAACCTTATGCGTTCCAAAGGAGATGTTGGGATTATAAGTGATATTATTTCCGAAGCTATAAAAATTCATAAGCAAGATCATTGTCAAACTCACTCTAACGAATCACCCTCTCTAGGATTTGATCCACCACATGACGATGTTGAACATGGATACTATGATGAGGATGATGATAGTGACTTCGATCTTGATGATGCAATGAGACACTTTGGTCTTATGGCAAATCTTTGGGGATATATGGCAGGAGGAAAGGAATGGGTTCTTGATAGTGGATGTACCGATCACATGACCGGAGATAAAGACATGTTTCCTGAGCTTGCTGAAAACGATGGTCCTCGAAAGTATGTCACTTTTGGTGACAACTCAAAGGGTAAGGTGGTTGGCCTCGGTAAGGTGGCCATATCACATGATAGCTCCATACAAAATGTCATGCTCGTTGAATCTCTTGGATACAACTTACTTTCAGTATCTAGACTTGCTGATTTTGGTTTCAATGTCCTATTTACTAAAGTAGATTGCCAAGTGTTTCGTCGAGACAATCATAAAATGGTCTTTACCGGTATACGTAGAGGTGATCTATACATTGTTGATTTCACTAAAAAGGCTCAACCTAAAACTTGCTTCATTGCTAAATCCTCAAAAGGTTGGTTATGGCATGGACGACTAGGTCATGTTGGTATGCGAAACCTTGACAAGATTATTAAAGCAAATCATATCCTTGGAGTTAATAATGTCATATTTAATAAGGATAGACTTTGCAGCGCTTGTCAGGCAGGTAAACAGGTTGGAGGAAGGCATCCCGTGAAGAACATCATGACCACAAGGAGGCCACTCGAGCTACTTCACATGGATCTTTTTGGTCCCAACTCTTACAAGAGTCTCAGTGGAAATTCTTTTGGTCTAGTTATAGTTGATGATTTTTCAATATTTACGTGGGTGTTTTTTCTCGATGATAAATCGCAGGTCCAAAAGATCTTCAAAAACTTCGCTAGGAAGGCCTAAAATCAATTTGAAGTGAAGATCAAGAAGGTTCACAACGACAACGGAACGGAGTTCAAAAACGCAAACATGGACACCTTTCTTGACGAAGAAGGGATTTCACATGAGTTCTCAGCTACGTACACACCTCAACAAAATGGAGTTGTTGAGAGGAAGAACCGGACGCTCATCGAAATGGCGAGAACGATGCTTGATGAGTACAAGACACCGAAGCACTTTTGGGCAAAAGCAGTTGAGACAGCCTGTCATGCAACATATCGCTTGTATCTTCACAAGCTACTCGGCAAGACGGCATACGAGCTCCTCACCGGTAACAAACCCCAAGTTGGATACTTTCGAGTATTCGGCTCAAAGTTCTACATTCTTGATAAGCATCGTCGTTCTAAATTTGCTCCTAAGTCTCATGAAGGTTTCCTACTAGGTTATGGCTCAAACTCTCACACTTACCGTGTCTACAACAATTTCACCAGAAAGGTTGAAGAGACGGTAGATGTGAAGTTTGATGAATCTAACGGCTCGCAAGTAGAGCAATTGCCAATTGATGTAGGAGACAAAGATCCTTCGGAAGCAATCCAAGACTTGTCTATCGGCAAGGTCCGTCCAACGGAGGTGAAGGAGAGTACCTCGTCCGTCCAAGTGGAAGCTTCTACTTCATGACGAGGTGAACCAAGAGTTGATACGGAAGCATCCATAAGTGGGACACACCAAGATGAAGAAAATGAGGAAGTGCATCAAGATGAACATCAACAACCTCCTTCTCCACCACGACAAGAGAACGACAACGCCAACAATGAAGAAGGCCAAGAAGAAGAACAAGATGAAGAAGAAATTCAACCAAGAACCAAGCCAAAGCTTTCACGAGTTTGAGCAAGAATTGCTAAAGACCATCCCGTTGAGCAAATCTACAATGATATTCAAACCAGGAGAATCACTCGCTCTAAAACTCGTTTAACTAACTTTTGTGAAAACTATTCTTTCATCTCTAGCATTGAACCTATGAAGGTCGAAGAAGCATTGGAAGATCCGGATTGGATAAATGCTATGCATGAAGAGCTACACAACTTTGAGAGGAACCAAGTTTGGACATTGGTTGAGAAGCCCGACAACAACCACAACATCATCGGTACCAAATGGGTGTTTCGCAACAAGCAAGATGAAGATGGACAAGTAGTTCGCAACAAAGCACGTCTCATCTCCCAAGGCTACACACAAGTCAAAGGTATGGACTATGGTGAGACTTACGCTCCCTTTGCTATACTTGAGTCCATTCGCATCTTACTTGCCTATGCTAATCACCATGATATCACCTTGTACCAAATGGACATTAAAAGTGCTTTTCTAAATGGTGAAATAGAGGAGGAAGTTTATGTTAAGCAACCTCCCGGCTTTGTCAATCCTAAGAAACCAAATCATGTTTACAAACTTCACAAAGCCCTTTATGGCCTTAAACAAGCTCCAAGAGCATGGTATAAATGCTTGACCAAGTTCCTTATTGAAAAAGGCTTTGAAATTGGGAAAATTGATTCTACTCTTTCTACTAAAAGGGTCAATGGAGAACTATTTGTGTGCCAAATCTATGTTGATGATATTATATTTGGTTCAACTAACCCTCATTTTAGTGAAAAGTTTGGGAAGCTAATGTCGGAGAAGTTTGAGATGTCTATGATGAGTGAACTCAAATTCTTTCTTGGGTTGCAAATCAAGCAAACTAAGGAAGGTACCTTTGTCTCTCAAACGAAGTACACCAAGGACCTATTCAAGAAGTTCAATATGCAAGAATGCAAAGGTATATCTACACCCATGCCCACTAGTGGACATCTTGATTTGACCAAAGATGGTGAATCGGTTGATCAAAAGGTTTATCGCTCTATGATTGGTTCATTGTTATATCTATGTGCTTCACGATCCGATATCATGCTAAGTGTGTGCATGTGTGCACGATATCAAGCTGCTCCTAAAGAATGTCATCTTAAGGCCGTGAAAAGGATAATGAGATACCTAATCCATACACCAAATTTTGGCATTTGGTATCCTAAGAGGGCCTCTTTCAATCTTGTTGGCTACTCCGACTCGGACTATGCCGGACACAAGGTTGATAGAAAGTCCACTTCGGGTACTTGTCAATTTCTTGGTAGATCTCTTGTGTCTTGGTCCTCCAAGAAATAAAACTCGGTATCCTTATCCACCGCCAAAGCGGAGTACATTGCCGCTGGTTCATGTTGTGCTCAATTACTTTGGATGACCCAAACTCTTAAAGATTATGGGATATATGTGAAACATGTTCCATTACTTTGTGACAATGAAAGTCCTATCAAAATTTGTCATAATCCCGTACAGCATTCTCGAACTAAGCATATTGAAGTTCATCATCATTTCATTCGAGATCATGTTGCTAAGGGTGACATTAATCTTAAGCATGTTCGCACCGAAAAGCAATTAGCGGATATATTCACTAAACCTCTTGATGAGAAAGTGTTTTGCAGGTTGAGAGGAGAATTGAACATCATAGATGCTTCAAACTTGGAGTAGAAATTCCATTGGACACATGCAAGATATGAGCTTATGACTAATCCTTGGTATTTCTCTTATGATGAAGATCTTATGTCTTGGATATATTTGCATCTTGCATGTTATATAACCCATGAAGGTACTTGGTTGAATCAAATTCCATGAGATTGTAATCTACTCACATCTTGAGCAATCTCTACATCACCAAGTTTCTACACTATGGTGGTTGAAGACAAGGAAGCACGGAACCATTCAAACATATCCTTTGACAAAATCTATATTGAGCTTCATGATTGTCATTTTTGGATACACAAGTGCTCTTCCTTGCAAGAACTAACCCATGTAGGTAGATGGACTCAAATTCCAAGTGGTGCTCCCAATTCTTGATGAGCTACATCAACCTTGAGCAACGGAGTCCAAACGGAATGAAACCTTCAGGAGCAATCTTTTTAGAACAAGGAAATCCATGAGACTTGGAGTGGACGTCAAGCAGCAGACAAGGCAGCCATAAGGGTGCCCGGCAAGCCCAAGGGGGGTGGGCGCACCCCCCACCCTCGTGGGCCCCTCATGGCTCCCATGACCTACCTCATTCGCCTATATATACTCCCGTACCCTGAAAACATCCAGGAGAACCACGAAAAACTATTTCCACCACCGCAACCTTCTGTATCCGCGAGATCCCATCTTGGAGCCTTCGCCGGCGCTCCGCTGGAGTGGGAATCGACCATGAAGGGCTTCTACATCAACACCATAGCCTCTCCGATGAGTTGTGATTAGTTTACCACAGACCTTTGGGTCCATACTTATTAGCTAGATGTATTCTTCTCTCTCTTTGAATCTCAATACAAAGTTCTCCTCGATCTTCTTGGAGATCTATTTGATGTAACTCTTTTTGCAGTGTGTTTGTCGAGATCCGATGAATTGTGGGTTTATGATCAAGTTTATCTATAAGAAATATTTGAATCTCCTTTGAATTCTTTTATGTATGATTGGTTATCTTTGCAAGTCTCTTCGAATTATCAGTTTGGTTTGGCCTACTAGATTGATCTTTCTTGCAATGGGAGAAGTGCTTAGCTTTGGGTTCAATCTTGTGGTGTCCTTTCCCAGTGACAGCAGGGGCAGCAAGGCACGTATTGTATTGTTGCCATCGAGGATAAAAAGATGGGGTTTATATCATATTGCTTGAGTTTATCCCTCTACATCATGTCATCTTGCTTAATGCATTACTTTGTTCTTATGAACTTAATACTCTAGATGCAGGCAGGAGTCGTTCGATGTGTGGAGTAATAGTAGTAGATGCAGAATCGTTTTGATCTACTTGTTGCGGACATGATGCCTATATACATGATCATGCTTAGATATTCTCATAACTATGCACTGTTCTATCAATTGCTCGACAGTAATTTGTTCACCCACCATAATACTTATGCTATCCTGAGAGAAGCCACTAGTGAAACCTATGGCCCCCGGGACTATCTTTTATCATATAAGTTTTCCATCTACCTTTATTTGCAATCTTTACTTTCCAATCTATATCATAAAAAATACCAAAAATATTTATCTTATCTTATTATCTCTATCAGATCTCACTTCGCAAGTTACCGTGAAGGGATTGACAACCCCTTTATCGCGTTGGTTGCGAGGTTCTTGTTTGTTTGTATAGGTACAAGGGAGTTTTGAGGAGCCTCCTACTGGATTGATACCTTGGTTCTCAAAAACTTAGGGAAATACTTACGCTACTTTGCTGCATCACCCTTTCCTCTTCAACGGAAAACCAACGGAGTGCTCAAGAGGTAGCATGTGACATTGGAGAGTACCCATTTCGAGCTTCAAGATGATGAGTGCTTGGTGATTCACCACTTCGTCATGCCACCACCACCTATTTCCCATGGTGATTTGGTTTTCGATCCGAGGTCGAATCTTTTCCAACGGGGAGGGGATGATGCGGAGCATCCTACAGTCATCACCATGCCAAGAGTTCGTTTGGCAAGTGGCACATGCGACCTCTACTTCTGATACGTAAAGGTGAATATTCTCCTTTACACGTGTTCACTTGACCCCTTCGAGGATGGTATACTACTTGACACTCCACTCGTGTGCATACATAGGTATTGTCGGAACGCTACGGACAACGAGGAGGAGTGCAGGCGCCAAGGAACAACTACACCATCTGTGAGGGAAGCATGGAAGAGAAGACGAAAGAAGACGGAGCTGCGGAGTCTACAGTGGCCGGACGTCCGACGTGCCACTGGACGTTCGACACTCTACAACGCCCGGACATCCAACGCGACCGCGCCGGGACCAGCCAGGAGATCTACATCGGCCGGACGACCGACATCCTCCGGACAACCGGCATGTCCCAGTGCACGGACGACCGACGCTGACCGGACGACTGATGCCACCTGTCTAGAGCCAAAACATCGGAAGTCCGACGCCCTCCGGACGTCCAGACCCCCGCGAGCGACCGGACGTCCGACCCTGACCGGACGTCCGACACTGCCTGAGCGCAGCCGGGCCTTTGGCCTTGTATCCCTCTCCCACTTACACCTTCGTGGCCTAGACTATAAATAGACCTCCCCCTCATCCTTTCAGGGTTAGCAAATATGATAGCTCATTCTTAAGTGAGCGTTGCTCCTACCTCTACTCTTGAGAGAGAGAGAGAGTGAGTGAGAGAGAGAGAGAGAGAGTACCACTCCCATGGATTTCATGACCTCCATGTGAAAAGATCCCCCGGGATATCATCAAGACCCCCTTGCGTGAAGATCCGTCTAGGATACCATCAAGACCTCCTCTTGGAGATGAACTCTACCTTGTATCTTTCTCTTTGTTGTTCATGTACCTTGTGGATCTTGTGTGTTTGATTGTCTAGTGGATGTGTGATTGGACTTGTTCATCAGTGTTTCTCCTTGTGATTTATCCCCGTTCTTCCCCGTGTTCGTCGTGTTCTTGGTAGGATCCCCTTCAAACGTGAAAGATCGGGCGTCTAGGGTTCTACCCTACCTCAGCTCACCTAGTCTATTTTTCTATACCGTCTGATCTAATTAGAGGGTCCAAATAGCCCCTAACCAAAATCCAATGTTATAAATATCGGTCAGACCATAATTTCTAGGAGAGCTGTCCCATCCCCCGAATCCCTCCGTCGCCGCCATTGCCTTTCTTCCTCGGGATCCCCTCACTCCTTCCCGAGCCAACACAGTGCCGCCGCCCACCTTCCTGGATCGTGCGCCTCCCGATCCACCAACCACAACACCTGCACCCTCCTCCCGTCCCGCGCCCGAGCTCCTCCTCCCGTCCCCAAGCCGCTTGCATTCTCCTCTGCCCGCTCCCCACCTCCACCTTGCAACCGCTGACAAGAGGACCTCGCCGAGATTGTCGCCGTCTGCCAGGCCAGACCCGTGCCCCTGCCCTTCTCCTCCTTCCTTCCCTTCTTCCATTCCTAACTTTCGGCTCTCCCTCTTTCCCCTTCCCACGAACCTCCATGACGCCATGAACTTCGTCATGTTATCGACCACATGGGGCCCAGCGCCCTCGTTCGTCGCTGGATCCGGGGACGCCATGCCTGGATCCATCTGTTCCTGGCTTCAATGACCATGCTGTCGCCTGCTAGTCGGAGATCGAGTGCGCCGTGTCCTGCTCGCCCTGCATCGCGCCGCAAGCCAAGTCCTTGTCGTCCCCGCTGTTTTGTTTCCCGTTCCCGACCTCCCCGCGTCTAGCTCGCTGCACGTAGCCTTCAGTCGTGCCCTGCCTTGTCATGGACGCGCCTCCCATGCATCGCGCGCGTCGCGGGAGCCTGCGACCTCCTCTGCTTCGAGCCCCGTCCTTCATCGAGCGAACGCGCTCATCCTCGAGCGTTGAATGCATCGTCCCAGCCGACCTGCTTCCGCCAAGGCCCAGGGTGAGCAGCCCCCGGCCTTTTCCTCTGTTGTGCTTCCTATTCAGATGCGGCCTGTATCATGTTTTTTCCCAGTTCTGCGAATTTAGACATTATCTAGGGAACGGCAGATTTTCAGAAAACCCCCTAGAGTTCATGTGTGTAACATCTCACTAACCATGCATCGGATTAAAATGATTTGAACATGTAAAATGCTTAGAATTCCATCTAGTTTAATAATATGCTGCTTTCATCCATATCTAAAATGTTTAAAATGTTGTTTGCATTTAATTTCCATAAATGACATGCTAAAATGGTTTATTTCATAACTAAATAACCATAGCTCCGAATTAAATGAACTTTATATGTAAATGGTGTAGAAAAATGCATACATTAACTTGGTGCACTTATTTTGCATGTTTAACAACTCTAAAATATGGTTTAGGACAGAACAGTAGCAAATTCAAAAATTGCATATGGGGATTTTCCGGAATTGTTGTTTGTTGTTTCCGACCTCATTTAAATTGCCTAGATAGGTAGATTGCATATGCTTCACCTCTTGCCATGTTAACCAACATTTAATCTTGTCTTGTTCATGAACGGGAGCAAACTAAGTAATTGAATGTGGTGTTTCGTCAATATGCAACTCGTTGCCTATTGAGCTCCAGTTAATTTGTAGTATTTTTTGTTGAATTTGCCATGCCATGCCTCATTAAACCGCACATGCATCATACTTGGTTGTGCATCATGCCATGTTTATTCTTGTTGGTTTACCATGTTGTTTGCTTCTTCCCGGCTATGATTCTTCTCGATACCTCTCGGTTGCGTTGCGATTATGAGGATCCGTTTGACTATGTCCGTTCGTCTACTTCATGGATTTGGTCTTCTTCCTATCGGGATTTCAGGCAAGATGACCATTCCTTGGATATCACTACAATCTTTGCTTTGCTAGTTGTCTTGTTGCTATCACAATGTCGCGCTACCTACCACTTGTTTATCCTCCCAATATGCCATGAAATAGCCTTTAATGTTTTCCACCTTCCTAGCAAACCGTTGTTTGGCTATGTTACCACTTTTCTCAGCCCCTCTTACAGTGTTGCTAGTTGCAGGTTGTTCCATGTCGGGACATGGATATCATGGGATATCACAATATCTCTTATTTAATTAATGCATCTATATACTTGGTAAATGGTGGAAGGCTTGGCCATTTGCTTGGTGTTTCGTTCCACTCTTGCAGCCCTAGTTTCCGTCATACCGGTGTTATATTCCTTGATTTTGTGTTCCTAACATAGTCGGGGTTTATGGGCCTCCCTTGACAGTTCGCTTTGAATAAAACTCTTCCAGCAAGGCCTAACTTTGGTTTTACCATTTGCGTAATAACAACTAAAAACTTGCATAGGGACCGGCTAGCACCCGAGCAGTCTTAATCAACAACTCGGGCCAGTGCTCCTCATGAGTGTTGGTCCAAAACGGACAGACTGGGGCCACCATGAGGCAACTTGAGGATTGGTTTTACTCGTAGGCTGACCTATCCGATCGTGGCCTGAGACGAGATACACGTGGATCCTATCAGGGTGTCGGCACATTGAGAGGTCTTGCTGGTTTTGTTTTACCATTGTCGGAATGTCTTGTGCACCGGGATTCCAAGGTTGATCGGGTTGTCCCGAGATGGAGATTTACCTCCATGGAACATGGGAGTTTATAATGGACTATGTTGGGACACCCCTGTAGGGTTCAATATTTTCGAGAGCCATGCCCGCGGTTATGTGGCAGATAGGAAATTTATAATATCGCGTTGTAAAGAACTTGACACCAGATCCGAAATAAAATACACCAACCGCGTGCGTAACTCTGATCATCTCTTTTCGAGGAAGTTTCGGAAGAGAACATGGTGGGGTTATGATTGACTCGTAAGTAGTTTAGGATCACTTCTTGATCATTATTAGTTTCGATCGTATGCGTAGTTTCTCTTCTAATTCTTGTACTCGTAAGTTAGCCACCATACAAATGCTTAGTGCTTGCTGCAACCTCACCACTTATCCATTCCATCCCATTAAGATTTGCTAGTCTTGGTACCCATGGTAATAGGATTGTTGAGTCCTCGTGGCTCACAGATTACTACAACAATAGTTGCAGGTATAGGTAATGTGATGCTTTGACGTGAGAGCGATGATTGCTTGTTCTGGAGTTCTTTTGCTTCTTCTTCCTCGATAAAGGGATAGGTTCCAGGTCGGGAGCCTAGGATTAGCAGGGTGGATGTCATTCTTCTTTTTCATTTGTTTTCATCTGTAGTCGGATCCTGCTCTTCTGTATGATGATTGCTATGTATTGATGTATTCATGTATTCATGTTGTAGCTTGTGGCGAGTGTAAGCCTTTATCTTGTCTTCTCATCTATTCAGTACATGGTATGTTGTAATGATATCCACCTTGCTATGGCCTTGAAATGCGGTTGTGCCCCAATCATGAATTCATCATGTGATTGGGATAGAATCGCATCTAGGGCGCTACAAGTTGGTATTAGAGCCTTACCGACCTCAGGAGTCCCCTTGATTAATCGAACCATTGCCGTTGTCGAGTCTAGAAGAAAAACTATTTTGAGTCTAGTTATATATCGGAGAGTAGGAATTCTTTTTACTCCTTATCCCCTCCGTCGCTCTGGTGAGGAATTGTGACGCGGGTGTTTTGATTCCACTACTCTTCCCACTCAATTTTTTTAGGATCAGGCGGGTATTGTTGGAATCGTTGCGATATGGGTGTGACGGGAATTCTTTTCTTGGTGCCTCCTGGCATTTAGGGGTTGTGGCAGTGTCCCGGGGAGTTGAGCTTCAAGGTGTTTCCATCACAGTGCTTATCGTTTCAGTTTCGGAATACCAGAGGATGCCAACGTCGAAAACGCTTCTATACTCTTTGTTGTGAGAGTAGTTTGGCACCACCTAGTAGTGGGGAGAGCGATCAGATATATTGCCACAGCTAGTATACCAGATCTTTTTGAAGGTCTGAGGTACATGGTTTCCGAGGTTCTTGGTTATGTGTTGATGGAGGCAGTACATTTGGAGCTTAGAATTTTGCTAGGAGTTGTGTGATGATATTTTTCTCCTTGTACTTGTTATACCGGATTGCATAACCAAAAATTTCGGGAGTTCATAGGTGGGGACTCATGTAGTTAGCTAGGATATCTTTCCGACACATGCATGATATGAGATTGGGGTTCTACATCTAGTGGTTCGTTTTTCACAGTCGGTTTACAGTAGTCGGGAGGCGTCTTTTAAAGAATCCTTGGCTATGCTGATTCAGGGACGTCTCATTTATCATGCATGATGTCTGTTGTATGTCATGCATGTGGGGCCTCATTGCGAACACTTTGGGCGAAATCTCTATCATATGTTTGTTCTGGCTTATTCTCCAAGCCAAACCCTTTATTTTGTTTTGGTTGTGGTATTCGAGTTGCTTCAATGTCAAGTGTCGATTCCATACCTTTTAAGTGGTGTTCCATATCTCTATGTGAATGCCTAATCCTTCTGGACCATTGAGATTGTAATGTCAATTGTTTTCAACCGGTGCGCTTCTCTTCAAGTTATTCCATACGGGCCCCGTTGAGAAGCCTGAGGATTTGTTCGTTCCATCCATCCCAAGTTGTCTTTATTTTTTTCCACCCTCCCACCCTTATTTTTCAAGAAGTCGAAATTATCAAATCAAGTATCTGTTTTATTCATGTAAAGTCTCTTCAATCTTTTCCTTCACTGTTCTTACCAGGTGATTCTCATGAAGATGCTAAGGAAGTTTCAAGTTCATCATTCTTTCGTTCTTGTTTTATTCTCCGGTGGACTAAATCCAAGCTTTCGGTATTGATCATATCCCTTTTCTCGTTTTAAATGCTTCCCCATGTCGGTGCACCTCTGAATCATTCACCTCTCGCTATTCATATCCGGAGTGTACAAGATATCTTAGGAGATTCATGTTTCCATTCTTAATCTGTTCAAGCTATTTTGAGGTTGTTATCTCATTCATGCCATTTAATTCAATTGGTGCAATCTCTCTTTAAAAATCATTGAACATTGTTTTTTGAGTGGGCCCATAACCCACACGTCTTTCCTAGGATCTTACCTGACTCTTCTAATTTCTTTTGGAGTTATTCTCAAATTCTTTTCAAAAGTGTGACGTAAGAATGGATTCCAACAGTCATATGCTTTCTCCAAGATCACTTCCAAATTCTTTTCGTCGTTGGTTTAACCTTTACATTCTTCATTCTTCCGGAGTATCTCAAAAATCTTCAAGGTGTTCCTCGTCATCATTCTCAACATTTGAAGATCAAAGAAGAGTTTTCCTCTAAATCTTGTCCGTTCTCTTGAAGATTCATGGTTCTAGCTTCATGCCATCCTCAAAATTGTTTTTCATTGTGAGAATACTTTTCTTAACCATCCGAAGAATTTCATGAGTTCTTTCCATTCTTGATTCTATGGAGGCCATCATTTATGAATATTACTCATTCTCAGCCTTAAGCTCTCATTCTCCAAATCTTACCGGTACATCATTCAAGTATTCTCTAGTCATCTTGTCATCTCTTCATTCTCCTGTATCTATATTCACTCAAGTATCTTCATTCATTTTCTAATTCTTCCCGGTGTTTCTTTATCTTTTCTTTGTTCGTTTTTGACTTCTTACGGTGGTTCGTTCATGGTTTCTCTTCCCTTGTATTCATATCAATTCATTTGTTCTCCCAAAAATCCTACTGGTGGTGCGTTCAAGACCCTCTAAGTTTGCGCTAAATCAATCCTTTTCAATGAGAATAAGTGGTATGCCAAATCCATTGCTTGTCCTCAATTTAATTTGGTGAAGGATACGCATAACATAATTCTTATTCATGTTTCATCCAAGTGATTAATTTCTTCTTTTCAGAGTTCAAAGTTTTCTCATTATATTGTCACGAAGCTCCGTCTAAATCATTGCAAGGCTTCAATCTTATTCATTTCAACTTCATTTCTTTCTAGCATCCTTTTATTACCGTAGTTCTTCATGAAGTCTCTATATGGTGGTTCATGAAAGAGTGCATTCATTATCAAAGCATTCGTCAAGATTCTTTTTGGAGGAGCTCAAGCGTTCTTTATCGTGCATTTGGAAGTGCAATTCTTCTTCATTATCTTTTGAGGTGGTCTTATATCATCCTTGACAATTTCTCTTCATGTTTCATGATTCACAAGTTGTCAGGAATGAGATATTTTAGAACCATCCTTTTCTATTTGTTCTTGAGTTGTTTCAACCCATCAATCTTTTAGTTGGAGTTATCTTAGTATAGATTACACCTAAAGCCTTCCATTGGGAATGTTGCTATTTGTGGTGCCTATCTATGATCCAAGTTTTCTCGTTATCCTCTTGGTGAAAGAAGTTTTTCATCTCTTTGCTGTTCTCAATCAAATTAATTGATTTCGTTAGTTCTAGGTCTTCACCTCTTAATTTTGAGATGTTTTCACCATTGGAAATCATATTTTTTGTTATTGATTTTCCAAAAACTCCGTTCAACCCTTCTTCGTAAGCTTGCTCTTCAAGTTCATTTGTGGTAGAAGGTGTTATTTATTCTCTGTTCTTTTGTTCCAAGTATCTAAGTAACAATTCATTTGTTCGAAGGCATTGTGAGGCTGATTTCTTCGACCCTTCATCTCATCTTGTCAAGTTCATGTCCAAATCCTGCCATTTTCAATCAGAGTGATGTCCACATTCTTCTCTTCCTTATCTTTCTCATTTCAACAGGAGTGGTTTCAATTCTTTCTTCTCCATTCAGCCCCTCATTCTTATCCTTGCAACCTCCAAGTTTCTCATGGTGTTTCTTGTTCCCTCTTCTAACGAAGTGGTTTTAAATCTGTTCATCTCTTTTTTCAACTCTTCATGTCTTACAACCCTTTCTCATGCCTTCGCAGCCTCGAAGGGTCTTTGGTTTTGCTCGTTTGTCATGGAAGCAACCTTCTATTACCTCTTACTCTTCCTTCCTATTCTCATTGCTAGATCTCAGGGCGAGATCTCTTGTAAGTGGGGGAGTTGTAATGACCCGAGACCGACGCTCCAGATGCCTTCTAGTTATTTCGTTGTCGTCGTGTGTTTTATTTGCTTGTTGCATTTCATCATTGCATCATGCATGTTGGATCCGCATGTTTTCTCAAACTTGCATTTGTTCATAGTTGCCGCATCCCCTACCTTCATTGACCTTTTCGAGACCAACCGAGTTTTCGATTCCCTCTTGTCAATCCACCTAAAATCTCTGCACAGCCACCCCTTGCGCACGTCCGAAAACTTCCCTGAACCCAAACTGGGCTGTGTAACCAATGGGTCCGGATCATCCCCAAACATCCCCTAAATATCTTCAGTTTATTTATTGAACTCACCCAGTCTATTTTTCTAGAACGTCCGATCTAATCGGAGGGTCCAAATAGCCCTAACCAAAATCCAATGTTATAAATATCGGTCCAACCCTAAGTTCTAGGAGTGTTGTCCCATCCCCCGAATCCCTCCGCCGTCGCCACTGCCTTTCTTCCTCCGGATCCCTCACTCCTTCCCGAGCCAACCCAGTGCCCCCACCCACCTTCCTGGATCAGCGTGCCTCCCGATCCACCAACCACAACACCTGCACCCTCCTCCCGTCCCGTGCCCGAGCTCCTCCTCCCGTCCCAAAGCCGCTTGCATTCTCCTCTACCCGCTCCCTGCCTCCACCTCGCGACGGCCGACAACAGGACCTCTCCGGAGATCATTGCCGTCAGCTAGGCCAGACCCGCGCCCCTGCCCTTCTCCTCCTTCCTTTCCTTCTTCCATTCCTAACCTTTCGGCTCACCCTCTTTCCCCTTCCCACGAACCTCCATGACGCCATGAACTTCGTCATGTTGTCGACCACATGGGGCCCAGCGCCCTCGTTCGTCACCGGATCCGGGAACGCCATGCCCGGATCCATCCGTTCCCGGCTTCAACGACCATGCCGCCGCCTCCAAGTCGGAGATGGAGTGTGTCGTGTCCTGCTCGCCCTGCATCGCGCCACAAGCCAAGTCCTCATCGTCCCCGCTATTTCGCCGCCCATTCCTGACCTCTCTGCATCCAGCTTGCTGCATGCAGCCTTCAGCCGCGCCCCTGCCTTGCCATGGACGCGCCTCCCCTGCGTCGCGCGTGTCGCGGGAGCCTGCGAGTTGTGACCTCCTCCGCTTCGAGCCCCGTCCTGCATCGAGCGAATGCCCTCGTCCTCGAGCATTGAATGCATCGCCCCAGCCGACCTGCTTCCGCCTAGGCCCAGGGTGAGCAGCCCCTGGCCTTTTCCTGTATTGGGCTTCCTGTTCAGATGCAGCCCATATCATGTTTTTTCCCAGCTCCGCGAATTTAGACATTATCCAGAGAACGACAGATTTCCGAAAACCCCCTAGAGTTCATGCGTGTAACATCTCACTAACCATGAATCGGATTAAAATGATTTGAACATGTAAAATGCTTAGAATTTCAGCTAGTTTCATAATTTGCTGCTTTCATCCATATCTAAAATGTTTAAAATGTTGTTTGCTTTTAATTTGCATAAATGACATGCTAAAATGGTTTATTTCATAACTAAATAACCGTAGCTCCGAATTAAATGATCTTTATGTGTAAATGGTGTAGAAAAAAGAATAGATTAACTTGGTGCACTTATTTTGCATGTTTAAGAATTCTAAATATGGTTTAGGACAGAACAGTAGCAAATACAAATTGCATATGGGGATTTTTCGGAATTGTTGTTTGTTGTTTCCGGCCTCATTTAAACTGCCTAGATAGGTAGATTACATATGCTTCACCTCTTGCCATGTTAACCAACATTTAATCTTGTCTTTTTCATAAACGGGAGCAAACTAAGTAATTGAATGTGGTATTTCATCAATATGCAACTTGTTGCATATTGAGCTCCACTTAATTTGTAGTATTGTTTGTTGCACTTTGCCATTCCATGCCTCATTAAACCGGACATGCATCATACTTGCTTGCGCATCATGCCATGTTTATGCTTGTTGGTATACTGTGTTGTTTGCTTCTTTCCAGTTATGATTCTTCTCGATAACTCTCGGTTACGTTACGGTTATGAGGATCCGTTCGACTATGTTGGTTCGTCTACTTCATGGATTTGGTCTTCTTCCTATCGGGATTTCAGGCAAGTTGACCATTCCTTGGATATCACTACTATCTTTGCTTTGCTAGTTGTATTGTTGCTATCGCTATGTCGCACTACCTAGCACTTATTTATCAACCCTCCCAATATGCCATGAAATAGCCTCTAACCTTCTCTACCTTCCTAGCAAACCATTGTTTGGCTATGTTACCACTTTGCTCAGCCCCTCTTATAGCGTTGCTAGTTGCAGGTAGGGATGGCAATTTTATCCATGGATCTGGATACCCATGGATACCCGACCCAGTTGGGCAAGGGTATGGAGCACATTTCTGCCCATGGGTCCGTGGATATGGATACCCATGAACAACCGGGTTGGGCATGGTTATAGTTTGTGGTCCATGGATATCCAATGGATACCCGTATCACATGTGGGGCCATATGCCAGTGACAGTAGAAAGAGAGGTTCAATGGGAAATGGCAGGAAACATGCAACTTGTGCGATGAGCTATATGCTGCAGAATCAACCTATGGTATGTCACACTTAAGGACTCATCGTATTGCTTGTTTCCTACTTATGCATGTAGTTTATGTTGTCATTTGTGAGTGAATGATGATGAGTTAATTTGATCTTTGGGAAGGCTTCATGCTGAATTTTCTATGCCCATGGAGCTCCATGGGTATGTGGGTATCTAGCGGGTTTGGGCATGGGCACAAGTTGTGCCCATGGATAATTTGGTGGATGGGCAAAGGGTGGGAAGATGGGTCGTGGGTTGGATTTGGACCAGCTCCACCCGTCCCAAACCCGACCCATTGCCATCCCTAGTTGCAGGTGCAGTTGCAGGTTGTTCCATGCATCTATATACTTGGTAAAGGGTGCTAGGCTTGACCTTTTGCTTGGTGTTTTGTTCCACTCTTGCCGCTCTAGTTTCCGTCATATCGGTGTTATGTTCCTTGATTTTACGTTCCTAACACTGTCGGGGTTTATGGGGCCCCCCTTGACAGTTCGCTCTGAAAAAAACTCTTCCAGCAAGCCACAAATTTGGTTTTACCATTTGCCTAATAACAATTAAAAACTTGCATAGGGAGCGGCTAGCACCCGAGGACTCTTAATCAACAACCCGGGCCAGTGCTCCTCAAGAGTGTTGGTCCAAAACGGGCAAACTGCGGGGCCACCAGATACGTCGCCAGCATATCAACTTTTTCTCACGTTTCTCCTCTTGTTTTGGACTCTAATTTGCATGATTTGAATGAAACTAACCCCGGACTAACGTTGTTTTCAGCAGAACTACTAGGGTGTTGTTTTTGTGCAGAAATAAAAGTTCTCGGAATGAAAAGAAACTTTGCGAGGAATTTTTATGGAATAAAAAAGGATTTTTGGAGCCAAGACCCACCAGAGAGGGGTCCCTGGGTGGGCACAACCCACCAGGGCGCGCCCCCCTCTCCTGGCGCGCCCGAGTGGGTCGTACCCACCTGGTGGCCCCGTTGACGATCCCCCTGACACTATAAAATCACATTATTCTAGAAAAAAAACAGGGAGAAAGAATTATCGCAATCCACAAGACGGAGCCGCCGCCAGGCCCTGTTCTTCCTCGGGAGGGCAGATCTGGAGTCCGTTTGGGGCTCCGGAGAGGGGGATCTTCGTTCTTCGTCATCACCAACCCATCTCCATCGCCAATTCCATGATTCTCCCCACCGGGAGTGAGTAATTCCTTCTTAGGCTCGCTGGTCGGTGAGGAGTTGGATGATATTCATCATGTAATCGAGTTAGTTTTGATAGGGCCTGATCCCTAGTATCCACTATGTTCTTAGATTGATGTTGCTATGACTTTGCTATGCTTAATGCTTGTCACTTTGGGCTCGGGTGCCATGATTTCAGATATGAACCGTTTATGAATTCATCATTATATCCATGTTTTAGATCCGATCTTGCAAGTTATAGTCACCTACTACGGTTATGATCCGACAACCCTGGAGTGAAAACAACTGGGCCCACTCTCGGTGATGACCGTAGTTTGAGGAGTTCATGTATTCACTATGTGTTAGTGCTTTGTTCCGATTCTCTATTAAAAGGAGGCCTCAATATCCCTTAGCTTCCAATATGGAACCCGCTGCCACGGGAGGGTAGGACAAAAGATGTCATGCATGTTCTTTTAATAAAGCATGCATGACTATTTATGGAATACATGCCTACATTATATCGATGAACTGGAGCTAGTGTCGTATCGCCCTAGGTTATAACTGTCACATGATGAATATCATCCAACAAGTCACCGATCCAATGTTGACAAATATATCTCATATTTTTCCTCGTAAGTTACTATTGTTGCTACTGCTATCGTTACTGCTACAATATCACTGCTATCACTGTTACCGTTACCGATGCTGCTCTCACTACTATCAAAACTATCATACTACTTTGCCGCTGATCACTTTGCTGCAGATAATTAATCTCCAGGTGTGGTTGAATTGACAACTTAGCTGCTAATACCTTCAAATATTCTTTGGCTCCCCTTGTGTCGAATCTATAAGTTTAGGTTAAATACTTACCCTCGAAAATTGTTGCGATCCCCTATACTTGTGGGTTATCAAGACCTTTTTCTGGCGCCGTTGCCGGGGAACATAGCTATATTTGTTGAGTCACTTGGGATTATTATCATATTATCACTATGAAGAATCTGAAGGATCCAAAGACTAAGATATTTCCCTCAAAGACGAGGGGAGGTAAGGAACTGCCATCCAGTTCTGCTTTAGATTCACCTTCTGTTATGAGTAAACTTGCAACACCACCACATGTTATTAATTTTGATATGTTGCAAGTTATTGATGATGCTTACGATGATGCTAGTACCATGCTTGATAAATGATGATGAGCCACTTGGTAAATTTCTTGATGAACAAATTGCTAGCGTAATACAACATGATGTTGTTGAATCTGATGATGAGCTTGAAACTGAAACTCCTGAAACACTTGCTAGAGCTAGCCCTCCTAGATATGAATTGCCTAAGGTACTGGAAGGCTATGTTATGAGTGAAGAGACAACTAGAGATATTCTTGCTTGTAAGGATAGAGATGATCTAGAGAAATTATTACACAAGTATAAAGAAAAATCTCTAAATGCTAGAATGAAATGTGATCCTAAGTTTGCTAGTTCACCTATTGCTATTACTGATAAGGATTATGAATTATCTGTAAACCCAGAGTTGATTACTTTGGTTGAATCTGATCCTTTCCATGGTTATGAAACTAAAACTGTTGTGGCACATCTTACTAAGTTGAATGATATAGCCACCCTTTTTACTCATAATGAGAAAACTCGATACTACTTTATTCTCAAAGTATTTCCTTTCACATTAAAGGGTGATGCTAAAGCTTGGTACAATACTCATACTCCTGGTTGTGTGCGTAGTCCCCAGGATATGATTTACTACTTCTCTGAAAAATATTTTCCTGCTCATAAGAAACAAGCTGCCTTACAATAAATATTTAACTTTGTTCAAACTAAAGAAGAGAGTCTCCCACAAGCTTGGGGGAGGCTTTGCCAGCTACTTAATGCTTTGCCTGATCATCCTCTTAAGAAAAATGAAATACTTGATATCTTCTATAATGGAGTAACCGGTGCTTCTAGGGACTTCCTAGATAGTTGTGCTGGTTGTGTTTTTAGGGAACGAACTATTGCTCAAGCTGAAGAATTATTGAATAACATATTGAAAAATTATGATGATTGGACTATTCCTGACCTAAACCCAATCCAAATAAGAGGGGTATATTATATCTCAGTCCTGAAGATATGCAGAGGCAAAGAAATCTATGAAGGAAAAAGGTGTTAAGGCCGAGGATGTTAAAAATTTACCACCTATCGAAGAAATACATGGGCTTGAAGCACCATCACCACCCAAGGTGGTAGAGGTAAAATCTTTAATGAAATTCAATGATAGTGATGATCCTCATAATAAAGATCCTAGTCAATGCCTTTATGAGTTTGACAATTACATTAGAAAGCAAGACCACTTCAATGCAAATGTTATGAAACAATTGAAATACAATTCTGATATGATTGCTCGCTTGAGTGACTTGTTATTTAGAATCTCTAATGATGTTAGAGGTGTTGGAAAACATGCTTCTATGGTTCAAACCCAGTTAGAACAAGTTGCTAAATCACAAAGAGAATTACTTGATGAAATGAATCATCATATACATGACTTTGCTGTTAGAGTTGCAACTAGAGGAAGTAAAATGACTCAGGAACCACTTTATCCTGAGGGACACCCAAAAAGAATTGAACAAGATTCGCAAAGAAATAACACTAGCGCACCTAGTCCTTCTAAAAAGAAAAAGAAAAAAGAAAATGATAGGACTTTGCATGCTTCTTGTGAACCTGAAATAGACAAACCTCCTGATAATGAAAATGAAACTTCTATCTCTGATACTGAAACTCAATCTGGTAATGAACATCCACCTAGTGATAATGAAAAAGACAATGATGAGGTTGATGAAGACACTCAACCAAATAATGATAAAGAACCAGATAATGATGTTGAGATAGAACCATATGTTCATCTTGATAACCCACAACCTAAGAATAAAAGATATGATAAAAGAGACTTTGTTGCTAGAAAACACGGTAAAGAAAGAGAACCGTGCGTTCAAAAACCTACGCCTTTTCCACCAAAGTCAACTAAAAAGAAAGATGATGAAGAATTTGAACGCTTTGCTGAAATGTTGAGGCCAGTCTTTTTTGCGTACTCGCTTGACCGACATCTTAAAAATGCCTCCTTATACAAAGTATATGAAACACATCATCACAAAGAAGAGAAAAATACCAGAAGCTGAAATCTCCACTATGCTTGCTAACAATACTTTTAAAGATGGAGTACCTAAAAAACTTGGAGATCCGGGTATACCAACTATACCTTGCTCTATCAAAAAGAAGTATGTGAAAAATGCTTTGTGTGATTTAGGAGCTGGTGTTAGTGCTATGCCTTTCTGTTTATATAAAAGACTTGACTTGAATAAACTCACACCTACTGAAATATCTTTGCAAATGGCTGACAAATCAACTGACATACCTATCGGTATCTGTGAGGATGTGCCTGTTGTTGTTGCTAATGTTACTATTTTGACTGACTTTGTTATACTTGAGATGCCCGAGGACGACAACATGTCGATTATCCTTGGGAGACCCTTCTTCAATACTGCAGGGGCTGTTATTGATTGCAATAAAAGCAAGATCACTTTTCATATTAACGGTAATGAGCATATGGTGCACATTCCGAAGAAACAATTCCAAGTGAATGGTATTAATGTTATTGAAAAATCTCCGACAATCACTATTGGAAGTTTTCAAATACCTCTACCTACTGTCAAAAATAAATATATAATGATTATTGTTGAGGAAATGCATATCCGCATTGAGGTAACTTAGTGATTTACGAAAGTTCTTCGGTTTCATCCTAATCGAAAGTGGTAGTTAATAAGACCTGATCAACCTTATTAATGAATTGTTTCCTGTTTTTATTATTTAAATAAAATAAAATGCCATGTTTTGTCTGTCTTCTGGATTTCCCGTGCAATAAAAAATTGACCTAAAAATAAAAAGTTCTCAGAATGCTCTGAAAACCTGATATGATTTTTTTTCCGAATATTTAAGAATTTTTGGTGCAAATAATACCAGAGGGAGGTGCACCTGGTGGGTTGTGGTCCCCATGCCCCCCCCCCCTCACTTATCTCTTTAGCCCACATCATCACTTACCTCCAGGAAAAAAATCCCCAGTGCTCTCTCCCCCATGTTCTTGAGCTCAAACCCGCAGATCTCAATCTCTTAGCTCGAAGCTCCGTTTTCAAAACTGTTTCGGGGTATTGTTGCTTGGAT
>NC_057807.1:146978523-146995314 GCF_018294505.1 Triticum aestivum
TAAATAAAATAAAATGCCATGTTTTGTCTGTCTTCTGGATTTCCCGTGCAATAAAAAATTGACCTAAAAATAAAAAGTTCTCAGAATGCTCTGAAAACCTGATATGATTTTTTTTCCGAATATTTAAGAATTTTTGGTGCAAATAATACCAGAGGGAGGTGCACCTGGTGGGTACAACCCACCTGGGCGCGCCAGGACCCCCAGGCGCGCCCTGGTGGGTTGTGGTCCCCATGCCCCCCCCCCCTCACTTATCTCTTTAGCCCACATCATCACTTACCTCCAGGAAAAAAATCCCCAGTGCTCTCTCCCCCATGTTCTTGAGCTCAAACCCGCAGATCTCAATCTCTTAGCTCGAAGCTCCGTTTTCAAAACTGTTTCGGGGTATTGTTGCTTGGATGTGACTCCATTTGTTCAATTAGTTTTTGTTTTAGTGGATTATACTTTGAATAATTTGCTACTCTTGGTGCTGTTGTAGATGAGCTTGTGTGATGAATTTTTAGTGTTCTAAGTAGTTTGAATGCTTGTTATGGCCTCTATGTATCCCTAGGAGTAGTTGCTATCAATCTTTTGAAGTTTTGTTGACAAATTTTTTTCACCTCAAAATTTTTATTTTCAGAAAAATTGTACACGGACACGATGAACCTATTTGGAAGGAGGTCCTCGAAGAGACGATCCTTGGGGGCATCTTCTAGTGACAGTTCTGCTCGCCGGTCGTATGTGGAACCAAGTGAAAGTTCCACGCGTGATGCCGCCACCAAAACATGCTTATGGCCTTGCGATGAATATATGGTGCGTGTCGGCATTAAGGAGGAATTTGAGAAATATGTTCACAATGCTGGCCTCAGTCCCTACCTTTCAGATAAATGTGAACAACACCAACTTCTCACTGAGACATTTGTTAGAAGATTTACATTTTCCCCTCATGAGTCTAGGGTGTCTTTTATGCTTTATGATAATCCATTCACCATCTCACTGGAGAAGTTTGCTTACCATTGCAAACTACCATATTGGGGTTTGCTTGATGAACCATCGAAGGCTGAGTACGAGTCCTTCTTGACTAGCCTTTGTTACGGTGAAGATAGGGGAGTGACACAGGGCAGAATAAAGAGCATCCACTTTCCTGCAATTCAGTATTTTGCATTATTTAACGAGAAATGCATAGTAGGCAAGCAAGACTGTAGCGCACTTTGCGCGCCAGACTTGAGCCTCATTCACACCGCTCTCACTGGTGAATGGAACTATAACCTTAGGGCGATTATTGCACGTAGACTTCAGAATAATGCTAACAGCGGCTGGTTCTATGGGGGAATTTATGCCACATGTTTGGCACGAGAGCTAGGTGTTTCACCTTTACCCTTTGACCCTATCCTACCCACGCAGTATTTAGACTTCAACACCTTAAAATATCATAAGATCCTCAAAGGAAAAATTCATGACTTCACTCATAATTTATTGTTTGACAAAACCTCTGTTGTGCATACGTATTTGCCTGCACCTGCTCTTTTTGACTATCATAACAAGGGGAGATATTTTGTTCTTGACAGCGAGGCCCGAGCTCATAACGCAGCAGTGGTGGTCGCACGGCGTGCCAAGGCATCAACACCTAGAGCCTGTGTGAGCTTCCATGCAGACTTCAACCCTCCAGGCTACTGATCGACTACCAAGTTAGGCTAAAAGCCTAAGCTTGGGCGAGTACGTGTTACCACCAACATTACATTCATGTCCACATACTTCATTTGTTGGTGTTCACACTTTTTCATTGTGTCATCCATGCTTAGATTTATTTTCTTGCTTTCTTCTTGTGTGTTTGAAAAACTTTAGAAAAACCAAAAATACTTCCTTGTTCTTCTTTTGCTTCTTTCTTCTTAGTTGTAGTAATTTAATTTCTTTGCATGCTTAGTAGTAGTATTAAAAAGAAAATCCCAAAAATACTTCCTTGTTCTTCTTTTGCTTGTTGGGAGCTTTCCCGCGTAAATAGTTTTTCTCGTTTTGCTTTTCCCTTTTATTTGCCTGTTCTAGAAAACCAAAAACTCCAAAAATATTTCAGTGTGTTTCTCTGAACTTCTTTTCTTCTTATTCGAGTCTTACAAAGGAGAAGACCATGATGAAAATGTTGAGTGGCTCTCATATGAATAATTGTTGAACTAATAAAGAGCACATTTTACCTTGTCTTCTCCTGTTGAATAAAATGTTTGCAGATTCCAGCTTAGTCCGTGGCACTCTTGCACTATTTTTATTTTCATATCATTCGATCATGCAAGTGAAAGGCAATAATGACGACATCCGATGAACTGGCCGTGGCAGGGAGAAACTGGTATGAACTCGACTTGTTCTGTTTTTGTAAATATGTTTAACCTAGTATCCATGATTCAGCCCATTATGATTAAACATGTTTGCAATGACAATTAGAGATTATAGTTTCTCATGCCATGCATAAGTAGCTAGGAGTTGATAATGATTTATCTTGGATATAAATATAGCGTTAAAATGATTGTGATGTAGTATGATGATATGGTATCCTCCTCTGAATGTTCGAGTGGCTTGACTTGGCACATGTTCATGCATGTAGTTGAATCAAAACCAACATAGCCTCTATGATATTTATCTTCATGGTGTTCATATCCTACTCATGCTAGTGTCCAATGTTACTTACGCATAATGCATGGTTATGATCGTTGTTGCTCTCTAGCTAGCCGCTTCTCAATCTTAATTGCTAGCATTCGCCTGTACTAAGTGGGAACTCTACTTGTAGATCAAGAACCTTAAACCCAAAGTTATTCCAGATAAGTCCACCATATCTACCTATATATGGTATTACCCTGCCGTCCTAAGTAAATTTGCATGTGCCACCTTTAAAAACTTCTAAAAATTATCCTTTTTGTGTGCCTAGATCGTTCGTTGAACGACAGGAGGTGGTCGGTATCTTCCATGCTAAGCAGGCTATTCTCAGGTCGAGTGTTTATTCACTCGCCATTGCACGAGAAAATGGGAAGTATTAGGGATGCCCAGTCCCAAACTGCAAACATGAAAAAGAGTTCATCTCTGAAATAATCAAACAAAAATTCCCAATAGAGTCAAAACCTTTACATTTCCGCATGGGAACCGCCACTAGCGTGCTTAGCATGGAAGATATTGATAACTGATGTTCGTGAAGTGAATAAGAAGGGTGCATGTCTCAAAATATCATTTATCTCTATTTTAAAAAATTGAGCTCTCGCACCTCTGCAAATCACTACTTCCCTCTACGAAGGGACTATCTATTTACTTTTATGTTGTGTCACCATCTTCTAAAACAAGCGCCAGAAACTGAATAGAGCACAGCTGTCATGATTTATGCATTATGTGTAGCTCATGTTAGGTGCATCATGACTGGATCGTTTCTACCATGAATTACAGTGTTTAGTCGCTACTTGAACTTTGGAGGTGCTCTGCATTTATGTTTTGCGGTCTTAGAAAGGGCTAGCGAGATACCACTATTGCCATATTATATCATGGTTGTTGTTGTTTGAGATATTTTATTATAGCTCGCTAGCTGATTATGTCATTGATATGAGTCATTATAATCTATAAATGTTATTGTTGGCATGGTTAGTTATATTGTTGGTTGAAAACATGGGTGTTGTTTAAGCTTATTTATGCAAACAAGAGCAAAAGAGTTCGTAAAACTTTTTCTTTCTCACTTTCAGTTTATCAACTGAATTGCTTGAGGACAAGCAAAGGTTTAAGCTTGGGGGAGTTGATACTTCTCCAACATATCGACTTTTTGTCATGTTTTTTTCCTCTTATTTTGGACTCTAATTTGCATGATTTGAATGAAACTAACCCCAGACTGACGCTGTTTTCAGCAGAACTACCATGGTGTTGTTTTTGTGCAGAAATAAAAGTTCTTGGAATGGAACAAAACTTTGCGAGGAATTTTTATGGAATGAAAGAGGATTTTTGGAGCCAAGACCCACTAGAGAGGGGCCCCTGGGTGGGCACAACCCACTAGGGCGCGCCCCCCTCTCCTGGCGCGCCCAGGTGGGTTGTACCCACCTAGTGGCCCCATTGACGATCCCCCTGACACTATAAAATCACATTATTCTAGAAAAAAATCAGGGAGAAAGAATTATCGCGATCCACCAGACAAAGCCACCACCAGGCCCTGTTCTTCTCCGGGAGGGCAGATCTGGAGTCTATTTGGGGCTCCGTAGAGGGGGATCTTCGTTCTTCATCATCACTAACCCATCTTGATCGCCAATTCCATGATGCTCCCCACCGGGAGTGAGTAATTCCTTCGTAGGCTCGCTGGTCGGTGAGGAGTTGGATGAGATTCATCATGTAATCGAGTTAGTTTTGTTAGGGCCTGATCCCTAGTATCCACTATGTTCTTAGATTGATGTTGCTATGACTTAGCTATGCTTAATGCGTGTCACTTTGGGCCCGGGTGCCATGATTTCAGATCTGAACCGTTTATGAATTCATTATTATATCCATGTTTTAGATCCGATCTTGCAAGTTATAGTCACCTACTACGGTTATGATCCAACAACCCCGGAGTGACAACAACCGGGCCCACTCTTGGTGATGATTGTAGTTTGAGGAGTTCATGTATTCACTATGTGTTAATGCTTTGTTCCGGTTCTCTATTAAAAGGAGGCCTTAATATCCCTTAGTTTCCAATATGGACCTCGCTGCCACGGGAGGGTAGGATAAAAGATGTCATGCAAGTTCTTTTAATAAAGCATGTATGACTATTTACGGAATACATGCCTACATTATATAGATGAACTAGAGCTAGTGTCGTATCGCCCTAGGTTATAACTGTCACATGATGAATATCATCCAACAAGTCACCGATCCAATGCCTACGAATTTATCTCATATTGTTCCTGCTAAGTTACTACTGTTGCTACTGCTATCATTACTGCTACAGTATCACTGCTATCACCGTTACCATTACCGTTGCTGCTGTCACTACTATCAAAACTATCAAACTACTTTTCTACTAATCACTTTGCTGCAGATAGTTAATCTCCAGGTGTGGTTGAATTGACAACTCAGCTGCAAATACCTTCAAATATTGGTTGGCTCCCCTTGTGTCGAATCTATAAATTTGGGTTAAATACTTACCCTCAAAAATAGTTGTGATCCCCTATACTTGTGGGTTATCACCACCACGGGGCAACTCGAGGATTGGTTTTACTCGTAGGCTGGCCTATCCGATCATGGCCTGTGACGAGATACGCGTGGCTCCTATCAGGGTGTCAGCACATCGGGAGGTCTTGTTGGTTTGGTTTTACAATTGTCAGAGTGTCTTGTGCACCGGGATTCCGAGGTTGATCGGGTTGTCCCGAGATGGAGATTTACCTCCGCGGATCGTGAGAGTTTATAATGGACTAAGTTGGGACACCCTGCATGGTTTAATCTTTTCGAGATTCATGCCCGCAGTTATGTGGAAAATGGGAAATTTATAATATCCGGTTGTAGAGAACTTGACACCAGATCCGAAATAAAATACACCAACTGTGTGCATAACCGTGATCGTCTCTTTTTGAGGAAGTTCGGGAAGAGAACACGATGGGGTTATGATTGACTCGAAAGTAGTTTAGGTTCACTTCTTGATCATTATTAATTAGGTTGCAACCGTATGTGCAGTTTCTCTTCTTATTCTTGTACTCATAAGTTAGCCACCATACAAATGCTTAGTGCTTGCTACAACCTCACCACTTATCCATTCAACACCCATTAAGCTTTGCTAGTCTTGATACCCATGGTAATGGGATTGCTGAGTCCTTGTGGCTCACTGATTACTACAACAATAGTTGTAGGTACAGGTAATGCGATGCTTTGACGTGAGAGCGATGATTGGTTGTTTTGGAGTTCTTCTGCTTCTTCCTCGATCAATAGATAGGTTCCGGGTCGGGAGTCTGGGATTAGCAGGGTGGATGTCGTTCTTCTTTTTTGTTTGTTTTCATCCGTAGTCAGATCCTACACTTCTGTATGATGATTGCTATGTACTGGTGTATTCATGTATTCATGTTGTAGCTTGTGGCGAGTGTAAGCCTCTATCTTCTATTCTCATCTATTCAATACATGGTATGTTGTAATGATATCCACCTTGCTATGCGCTCGAAATGCGATTGTGCTCCAATCATGAATTCATCACGTGATTGGGATAGAATCACATCTTGGGCGCTACATCTACGTTGAAAACCTGCATCGACTGGTAGAACGGCTCATAATGCTACTGTTAGGAAACGTACTTCAAAACTAAAAAATCGCCCTATGGTCACCCAGGAATAGATGCATAAACGGTTTGGATCATGAGAGTTATCGACTCCGAGTACCAGCGGAAGTAGATGAGTCGGTGTAGATTGTACTTGGAGTCCCTCGGACCATAGATGAATGATCCCTCGAACTGCCCACGAATGGAAGAATGAGCACGGTCTCTCTACGAGTTGAAAGCATACGACCTTCACGATTCGGCAGCGCTTTGCCATCCAGAGCTAATCATCGCCGGAGAATTAGAGGGAAGATATTAGAACCACACTAGATTTCTAATTATGGGGATTAGAGGATCTTGGTCAAGCTCTCATTGATTAACTCGGACCAACTAGAACTAGAACTAGAACTAGAGAACTAGAGGAGGCTCCAAAACTTGTGTGTTCATAAGTGCCCAAAGCCTCTCGTATATATAGGTTGGAGGGGAGAAGGGGGTGCCACAAGGGGGGGACTCCCCTCCCCGCACGCTGGCCAAGGGGGTAAGGAGGAGTCCTACCCTGTCGGTGTCAGAACCGGTGGATCTCGGGTAGGGGGTCCCGAGCTGTGGATCTAGGATCAATGGGGAATAGGGGACGAAGAACACGGTATTTACTCAGGTTTGGGCCCTCTCTACAAGGTAAAACCCTACGTCCTACTTGATTGAATTGAAGGTATGGCATGATTACAAAGTCGATCTACTGCGAGATCACGTGAGCTAAACCTAGGTCGAAGGGGTATTGGATGTTGCTCTAACCCTAAAGACTAAAGCCCTCCGGTTTATATAAACACCAGTAGGGTTAGGGTTACACACAGTCGGCTACAATAAAGGGAAATCATGCTAAGTCTTGACTTAGAGGAGACACCAAGGCTCTGAAGGTCTTCTATCCGGTCACGGATCCACGCCCTAGCTCGGCTCCGTAGTAGCCCATCAGTCCGGCCCATAAGGAATGGGCCAGCGGCTCGAGGACCCCTTAATCCAGGACTCCCTCGGTAGCGCCCAAACTAGCCTCCAATGCCAGGACCTGTGATCGGCATCTGCATACCCCGTAGCCTTCGGCTTGCGAGGCGAGTTCTCCATCCTGTCCTGTGCGCGCTCGGAGTTGAGTAGTATCCCGGATCCGAAGCACTGTCTTTACTTAACCCCGAAGGTCAAAGTGTTCCAGTGTGAATAGTGCCCTCATCTGACAACTTTTCGGCAAAGGGTCATGTCCGGGCATAACACCGAACGGCTGGAAGCTTTGATGCGCGGTTCAAGGCCGCACCTCCATTGGTGTGTCTCATCAAGGCGGAGATCATGCCCCGTTTTTAGGGGATATGATCAATGATTTCGATCATCCCACCCGCGCATAACGTCGCGAGCATATCGGGAAGTGAAGAGGCCCGTGGCGTGGAAAAAGGGACCCTTGGCATATTAGAGGCCTATAAAAAGGGGAACGGCTGCCGCTATCAACCCACGCCTTCTTCCTCCTCCCGCCGCTGCTCTCCAAACTTCGGAGCTCCAGCGCCCAGTCTAGTTCCTCCACAAAGAATCTATCCAACTCTCCCTTTCTCAAACCATGGCTGGGTCTCAGGCCAATGGCAAGTGGGACGCTTTCGTCATCACCAACAATGACATTGAAGATCTGAAGCATGCCGGCTACCTATCCACCGACATCGCGCATCATGCCCCCGAGCAGGGCCAGGTCGTCCCCACGCCCAAGCCGAGCGAGAGGGTGGTGTTCATCCCCCCAACTTCATCTGGGGGCACGACTTCTCACTACACCCCTTTGTGTGGGGACTGATGTTCTTCTATGGATCTAGCCCCAAACTCCTTCCTCCAAATTTTGGCCTTTTTCATTGTCTATGAGGCCCTTCTACAAGTCCGGCCGCACTTTGGCCTGTGGCTGAAGGTCTTCAACGTCAAGCCGAAGATAGTCGGCGGTGCCCAGGCGGGGCGTATTCATCGAGGCCGTGAAGATTTGGCAGAAGGAATGGTTCTATATCATAGAACCACGGGAGGCGGCCTGGGTGGCGACTCCCAAATTCAGATCCAGACCCCCCGCAAGATTGACCTCATGGACAGAGGAAAGGTCTTAACTGGGGATCTGCCGATGAGGTGAAGATGCTGCAAAAGCGCATCTCCAATGTGATGGAGAACGGCACCAACCTGACCAATGTGGTCCAGATAATGCTCGATCGCCACCTCCTCCCTTGTCAGCAGAGGGCTGCTCTGATGTGGTCTTACAAGCCTGAGGACCCGGCCACAGTGCAGTACTTCTTCAGCACCACCCACGACAAAATATGGAAGTTGTTGTTCAAGCCCTAGTAAGAATGGCCGACCAAGGAAGAAGACATTGGCCTCGACGCCAAAACTCCCCCGAAGAAGGTAATTGAGCTCTTACCTGTTTCATGTTCTACCGCGCGTACTACATTAAGTTCATTCTAAGATTCTTTTCGTTGCCTCTATAGGGTTGGCTTAGGAAGGCCAAGAAAATCAGCAGTCCGGCCCCGCTGCCCGAAGAGCCTCGGACAGCTCAACTGGAGGAGCTGCTGGTTGTGGCGCCTTACAAGGCACCAGAGAAGAAGGGAAAGAAGAAGAAAGATCCGAGGGAGGCCAGCGAAGGCCTCCACCCAAGAGGTCGTTCGAACACCAAGGCCGAAGACGTTGCGGCCCCGTACGCCCCAGACATGGAAGAGGACAAAGACGAGGAGGTAAGTGCCTCCTCCCACAACAAGAAGAGGGCGGCGTCCGAATACGTTGAGGAGGAGTAACCTCCTCGGCCCCCGAAGAGGTAGTGCAAACCTAAATTGGTCCTGCCCGATAGCTTGGACTCCAACGAGGAGTTTGTGGCGTCTGAAGAGGTCCCGGAGAAGGACCCCAGGGTCAAGCCCCCCGCCACAAGGTATGAACCTCAACATTTATTACTTGCTTCATTTTACCAGTCCTTTATGGTAGAAACTGATCGCGTGATATCACAGCCCACCGTGCGGCCACCCTATTGAGCCAACCTCAGAGGGGACTTCTCCGCTCGCCAAGTTAGCGGACAGCGGATCCGCGTCATGATTTGTGCCTCCCTCGGTCACTGAAGAGCCCGGGAGGTGCTTTCTCGAAGGACCTTCCCCCGTCCGAACACAATGGAGGTCGGCGACAAGATCATGGCCGAGGCCTATGCCTCGGTCACCAAGTACCAGGAGGATGCATCCCTCCTAGTGAACACGGGAGGGGAGTTCAGACCGGCCGAGCCCTCCCAACCAGCCGTGCCGGAGCCCCCGAGGCCCTCGGAGGTGCTGATCCAGCCTTCCGTCGAAGGGGGAGCCAGGTCCCGCTGCCTGCGCCGAACACCAACAACCAAGTGGCGGCAGGCTAGCCAGATGTGATGGAGGAGTTGGTGAACAGCTCTGTCATCGTTGCCGAACACCGCGCCCTTATGGGCGCGGTTTTACAAAGTGTTTGGTCCATCAACACTAGACTGAACGATGATGTCCAAGGCCTTTTAACAGGCTTCGAGGTGAGTCAAGTAATTCTCTTTCCCCGCAGAACGGATTTAGCCTTTCGCTAGGGTTTGAGCAGGCCTTGTGCATAACAGCCCCCGAGACTCTCTAAGGTTTGCGAAAACCTTACAGAGGATCAAATATCTGCAGGGTAGTAGTTAAAGGGTCATGATTGATTTGATATCAGAGGCATCGTCCTTGGCGGTGGCTGCTAATTCCACGGCGCTTGAGGAGATGGGTCAGAAGCTCTAACGCTCCGATGTGGAGCTTGACCTCGTCAACAAATGGCTTGATGAGGCACAAGGTAAGCCCCTAACAAAATTCATAGTCAATATCGCCGGACAATGATGTTCCAGATTGTATGTTGATCCCATGGTGTTTGGTGACCACAGCTGCCGCTGCAGAGGTCGAGGACCTCAAGGCCGCGCTGAAGAAGGCCGAGGTTGTGGCAGCTGAAAAGAAGGCGCCTGCCAAACTCGAGACGGTGAAGGCCGCCGGCGAGAAGCACGAGGACCGACTTGCCGAAGTACAACAGGAGCTCAAGGACGCCATCACGAAATATGAGGGCCTTGAGCAGACACAGAAAGAGCAGTCCTCCGTGCTATCCAAGGTGGAAAATAGCTCCATGAGACCAGAGCAGAAGTGCAGGGTGCCCGAGAGGAGCTTCGCCAAGTGAGGCAGAACACAGATGGTAAGCCATACTTACTGCAGAGTGTATTTGGCAGCAACAGGTTCGCATTGCTGACGCGGGTCTCACGCTCTGGAGGCGTTTTCGCCGAGCTTCCAACGAGTGGCGCATGCGACGGAGCACTATGTCGCGTGGGAGGGGGACATCGAGCGGTGGCTTTTCTAGGCGTAGTTCCAGGCGCCTGAGCATCCTCCCCTCCTCAGCAACCAGATCAAGCAGCTAATGGAGCTGCATCAGATGGCCGGGCCGGCCATGACGGACCTTTGTGTCCGGCTATGGCCCATAGAGCCAATTCCGAGCAGCTACTTCGGCGTGGTGTAGAAGTTGCATGACTTGCCGTCCCAGATTGATGAAGTGAAGCGCTCTGCATGCCTCGAGGGAGCTAGGATGGCCTTTGCAAAGACCATGGTCCATTGGCCTAAGATCAAGCCAATGGATATGGCCACTGGTCCCCCGCCAGCTGGAAAAGAGCATCGCCGCCCCGAACAGTACTTCCCACTTGTTATGGACGGCGCTCGGACGATAGAGGGTCTGTGTTCCAAAGATGTAATCATTGACTGGTTGTATTAAGTTGACAACTGGACATTTTTCTTTATAATGCAGCCCATTTGTATGTTTTACGCTATGGTGATTTTATTTGACTCCTGTGCGGTCGTTTGTTATTCTGAAAGTGACCAGTCGTCGGCTTCATCCCCCAAGTGAATACTACAAGGGGTGTTTCATATCCGCACTGTTACCCTTAGCCGACGTCTCGGTGCCCGAAGGTGGTAGTGCATGAGAGAGACTAGGAAACTGGAGTATGCGGTTTTATTACTTTCACTTAGCCATAGGAGCTTGACTGCGGCAGCTAATGACTAGCCCCAATGCTTTGTGATATGCGGGGAAGCCAATGCATGCATTTGTAGTCATGTGGTTTGTGCTCGTCCTCAGCGAGGAGCCATTGGTCGGCCCTTCTCCAACTGCTCCCCGGGTCTTGGTGGAGGCGCTGGGTGGCACCGCCTCGCCGCTAGAAGATGAAGCCAACACCGGGGCTGCCCAGCCACCAATGATGATCAATGGGGGAGTCCTCGACATGCCTCCCGCGCCCCAAGACTGACCATGGGGAAGAAGCGCAGGGGGCGCAGGATCATGGCCTCCCAGTGGAACCTCCGTCCCGCGGAAGGGCCCCGTGGCTCGTGCAGGTGTATGGCGTGGGGGGCTCAGGGTCGTGTGCAGACTGTGGGCCTCCAGAGGCTTCTTCATCATAGTCAGAGGCACCCTGAAGAGTCGGGGTCAGGAGGGAAAGCGATATGAGGAGAATCACGAAGATAAGGTACTTACTCGTCTATGGCTATGTACTTCCTCTGCTTCAGTGGCCGGTAGGCGTCACCACTATAGCTTGGAGGTCCTTTCCTCTTGTGGAGTGCTACAAGGCCCAGACAAAGCAGGCCAGGGGTCGGGGCATGACCCTTGGCTATTGTGCAGCTAGATCCCACCTCTGGAGCGTCGGCTGGGCTTCGGGGGCCACGGCCTCAGGAGCATCGAGCCACGCCAGCTCACCAGTCTCGGTCTCAGGAGCATTGGGCCGCACCAGTCCTCCAGCGGCCGCCTCAGGGGCCCTCGACGGAGCCGCAGGAGCATCCACCTCGGGAGCACCGGATACTCGCTCCCCAGGGGCCGCCCCAGGAGTACCAGGCGGCGCTTGTCCCCCTTCATCCACGTTCGGGGCACGCGCCACGGGGTCGACAAGCACGGGAGCCACGAAGACGGGATTCTCATGGGGCCCATCAAGGCCCCCTGGGCGTAGCCCCCTCTCGTCAAAGAGGGGCATCTGCTTCACAAAATGCTCCTTGTTCAAGCAAAGCCACAAGAGGCACCTGTCCTCCGGAAGCGCAGCAGGCGCTGGGTCAACCGTCAGGAGCTCGAATACCACGCGCAACATCTTGGAAGAAAGAGAAGGAACCTGGAGCCTTATGGGGTCCTTGGGGCTAGTAAAGGTCCAAATTGGGCGAGAATGGCACTGGAGCGGGGCAATGCGCCGCTGGACGAACTCCCTCACCACCATCGGCGCTATCACCCCGGCCTTCTTCAACTTGGTCAGCCTGGGCCAGACATGGGCGAGCCGGCGGTCGACGAGCTCCGCGTGCCCCCAGCCGGAGCTGGGAACCGCCGGTACTCGCGGGAGCAGGAGCAGGGGGCTGAGTGTTTTGGTGTCCACGTACACCCACTGCTTCCGGAATCCCCTCACATCTGGGCGGAGCGTGAAGTCGATGCCTGAGCCATCCATCGGCGCCACAGCCTGGAAGGCCACGCACCCCGAGCGCTAGCAGGCGTCGACCCGATGGAGCGAGAAGAAATGGCGAAACAGGGCGACGAAAGGAGCAATGCCCACCATGGCCTCGCACAGAAAGGCGAAGACGGCAACGATAATGATAGATTGGGGGTCCATATGCAACGCTTGGATCTGGTAATGCGAGATTATGGCATTGAAGAATTCGGAAAAGGGGGGGATCGGGCCAGCCAGTAGAGCATGAAGATGGATGGGGATCTTGATGGCCTCCATGTCAATCAAAGCCCAGGAGGCGGGCCAGGCCATCGTCACCTTCCACTCATTGGAATCGGCGGCGAGAGTCGGCTAGACCTTGGCCAGCCCTTCCTGATTGATCACCGTCGACCGATCAAGAGCGGGCTCCAAGGTCGGCTGGGGTTTGGCCGGAGCGCATGCCTTTCCCCTCTTCTTCGACTGCATGGCCATGGCGGCAAGAGAGGATTGGTGTTGGCCTCGAATCTAGGAGAAGAACTACGGGTTCGTAGGAAAGAGGAGGAGCCAAGGGCGAGCACGCCGACCAATGACGGCAAAGCTGCGTTAGCAGCAGGCTATCGCCAAACCTGGCAGTTATCGAGGCAGCGTGGGGAAGTGGGCTCGCTCACGTCCCAGCAAGAGCCACGTGTCGACCAAGGCCGCAGGCGGTTGGGGCCCACGGCACTTCGCATTTGCCCTTTGGCTTCGCCTTCAAGCCAAGTTCGAGCGCACCTTGGGCCCAAGGGCTACTGTCGGCATTCTGGGAACGGGGGTACCCAGACTTGCCTGCCTGCGGCCCACGGCGTGGCTCCATCAACGGCCTGATATAGCCCAGCTTCAGCATCAACAACTCAAGACCCTCATGAGGCAAACGACACCAAGATCTCTAGAAGAAGCGGCCTTCCCAGGCTGGCTCCTGAGGAGCGGAGATTTCTATGCAAGCCTCACCTCTCGAGGTTCGGATGACGTGAGCCATGACGACCAAGGCCAGGCGGGCGCCAGAGGGCGTAGTGCAGCAGTTTCCCCTTTGGTGCTAAAGAAGCAAGCGCAGGCGCGGAGTCCCGAGGAATCAGCCAAAGGTTTTCATTCGCGTGCAACAAGACCAAGACCGCCAGGACGACAAGACGGAGGTCATCGCCGAGCCCACCATGGTGTCACGACCAGAGGCTTTGCAGGAGAAGACTACTTTTGTCAGGATAAGATGTACTAGTTGTCTCCCTTCGAATTTGGCCATTGTGGGATCCCTTCCCGCCTTAATTTGGGAACACGACCAAGGCATTATAAATAGGACCTAGCCACCACCATAGAAGAGGACGGATCAATCAGATCATCCCCTTCCCACCAGCTCGAGAACACACCTCCTGAGGTCATTCTTCCAATGTACTAGTTCATCCTCAGCCCCTCGAGGCCATTCCACCACAAAGCAGGAGCGGGGTTTTACAACGCAAGGTGGCCCGAACCTGGGTAAACTGTCGTGTCTTCTTTCCCTTCAGTTTGTTGAGCTAGGCCGTGAGATTGGCGAATAGGCAGACTGGGGAGGTTGAGTTCTTTGCACGCACCCCAGAGTTCAAACCTCTCAAGGGTTCGCGGAACCTGAAATCCGACACTCTCCTCCTCCAACATCCTAGCCGTCCTCTCCTCCAAGTCCTGCTCCTTCTTTGCCGCTAGCCGGTCCCTCTCCGCCAAAAGCTCCTTGGTTGTATTTCCTCTCTCTCAAAAGCAGCCTGCAACACCACTCCCTGTTAGCATTATAATCATCAATGGCTGCACACACACAATGGAATGCTTGAAAGAAATCTGAGTCTGTATAACTAAACTCGAAGGCGAGCTCGATTGGCTGTGGACGAGGCCTTATCTCAGGATCTGAGCTTGATTCGTGCGCCTTGATCTCCAAGATAGTGCGAGGACAGCGTATAAGTCCATCTCCAATGGCTATCGAGCCATGGGACCTCTCGCCACCAGATATCATCACCAGCTCTGGATCAAACTGCCCGCTCGGGTTAAACTCCTCTCCTTTCCTCGCCTTCCACTCATCTCTGTACCTCACGAGCTTGTTGTGGGATGATATGTTGGTGAAGTTCTCTAGATGATCTAGGTCAGACGCAGAGAATGCCTTGGCCTTTTTGTACGGGCAGTATGGGCCATGGCATAGAGGTCGAACACCTCTGGCACCAGTGCCATATTGTATCCCGCCTAAAAGAGGGGAACATAGTATTAGTAAATAAAGGGCTCAAGCTAACATGATAGAATGAATTGCATGAATCATGATGCAAACCACATACCCAGTTCCGCCCATATTGACATAAGTTGGCACTGCCTTGATGGTGTGGCACAACTCTCATTTGGGCACGCTTGTCCTTGGCATTGTTGTGGACGGCTAACCATGTGTCTGAGCATGACTCATCCACCAACGCCTCCCAAAAATCCATCTTATCCGCACACCATCTCAGGGGCACCTAAGTTAGTAAAGAGAAACTTGAGCGCTACATCTACAAATGAAATCAACGAAACTAAGAACAAGGCCTTAAGAATATAAGCAATTACCGTCATGTACTGCTCCTTCTTCAGAAACTTTCCGCGGCACTTCTTCTTGGGCTTCCTAACACCACACGAGGCGAAGTAGTCTCGAACAGCCAGCACCTGAGCCTCGTACCATAAGTTTTGTAGTAGGTGTCTGCACTCGGCATCGATAACCCGTGCACAGGCCTCCTCGTATCCCTCCTCACACCTGTAGAAGGTCTGCAACCAAACGAGACAACATTGATTAGTACAATAACTAAGCTTATTCGAAGATTTTTAATTGTGTAAAGGAGAAATTACCCAAAACGTTCTGATCACCATGTTGGCCCTCGTGTGACACAAGACACCGTTAATCATCTCCTCTGGCGGGGCCGGGGCAGCCAAGTAATGCTCCCATCCCAATCCTAGCTCTGGAAGCTAACCCTCACCGGGCAACGTGACAAACCCCGGGAAGTTTTGCCGGCAAATCACACCAAGGACTTGGTCGGCCCTGCGGACATACTAAGCGTGGTCCCAACCCCTGCAGTATGACAAGGCCAACGTATTAGATATTTGAAGAAACATGATGGCAAAAGATACAAAAAGAGTAAATGCACTTAGCTCTGCCCATCATGCCAAATCAACCACCTCTACTCGCGGGTCGCCGGGAGGGATGGGAGCCGTGTACTACCACGTTGGTAGCCGGTGCCCCCCCCCCCTCAACCACCTCGCCCTCGCTGCTATCAGAAATCTGATGCCCGCTACCATTAGCATGGCCACTCGGCCCCTCAGGCGGATCCTACCAGGTACCCCATCCGAACGTCTCCTGGGATGTAGCCTGGTCCGGAGTCACGTAGGCCAAGTGTCCTGGCCCGAATTCTAGTTGGCCGAAGGCCCGTTGACCCGAGGCTCATGGACTGGAGTCTCGTGGGCTGAAGGCCCTTCGACCCAAGGCTCGTGGACCGGAGTCCGCGTAGCCTCCTCCTCAGACGGGTCCCCCCCTAGCAGTCATGTGCTCGGGTGACTCTGCTAGGGGTGGCAGCGAGGAAGGCGTAGGAGCCTGCCTACCTCTCCCGTGGCCGCGTCCTAATCTACCTCCTCTCTTCTTCCCTTCCCGACCTCTTCTTCCGGTGGGCAACGACACCGACAAAGAAGCGCTCGCCTGTGTCCCCAAACTGTCTAACAATGCTCTCCGGAGAGGTGCTGGTGGAATGGAAGAACCCCTCCCATCACGCTCCGGACCCACGCCCACCATCTTTCAACACCTGTCATGGCAGAAGAGTAAACGGAATTAGTACAACATGAAAAAAATTGAATACCGACATGAATAATAAAATGTATATTCATCATATAATAGGTAAAGATAGGTCCGTCAGCATGTATATTCATCAGTTAATCTAGTTTGTCAATTTTGAAACTTCAAACAACCAAACTGACTCATGAAAAAGATCCTCGACCATCGACCCCTCGCCCCTCGATCCCTCGGCAACCCTCGACCCCTCAGCGATCCTCGACCCCTTGGCGACCATCAACCCCTCGACCCTCATCCTAAGCTACGACACCAGTCGGTCAGCACTCGGACCGAAAGATCCTCGACCATCAACCCCTC
>NC_057807.1:146995626-147009789 GCF_018294505.1 Triticum aestivum
CTGAAGGTCATCAGCGCGGGCGAACTTCTTCCATCCGTTCTTCACGCATGATGGAAGCAGTTCACCCACGCGCATGACCTTCAGCTCAGGGACGTCCTCATCTTAGGCTACCACACCAGTCGGTCAGCTCTCGAACCGAAAGATCCTCGACCATCTAACCCTTGACCCTCGACCCCTCACCCCTCGACCCCTCGGCGACCCTCGGCCCCTCAACCCCTCGGCGATCCTCGACCTCTCAGCGACCCTCGACCCCTGGACCCCTGACCCCTTGGTAATCCTCGACCCTCAACCCCTCGGCGGTCCGGTCGAACACCTTCACTGTGAGGATGGTGCGGCTATTGTCATAGCTTAAGATGCGAACGTGTCCGAGCTGAAGGTCATTAGCACGGGTGTCGTGGAATTGTCAAGGCAGATGTCCTAGTGAAAGGACTTAGTCGTGGAGCCATCGCAACTAGGAAGCTTGAAGGGGTTAATTGGGACAAAGGACACGAGGTTTATACTGGTTCGGACCCTTACAGTGAAGGTAAAAGCCTACGGTCCAGTTTTGAGTGGGATTGCTTATGTCTCGATAACCAGGGAGCGAATCGCTGACCTAGCTCTCGAGTTGATGTTACTTTCCCTGAACCGCCACTGCGTCGTCCCTTTATATACAGAGGCCGACGCCCAGCGGCTCTACAGAGTCCCGGATGGCTCATAAACAGTGTCTGGCTCGGTCTCTTAATATTCTTGTCTTACAGTACAAGTCACGCATACATGGCGGTTTATCACTACAGGCCTTAAGTCGCCTCTGGGCCATGTGCATTAAACTAAACCGCCATCCATAACCTGGGTCTTGGGCTTTAAGAACACTTGCAAGTATGACCCGGCCCCTCCTGGGCGGGTCATACCAATAGTTATATCCCCAACATTAGGCCCCATACTGATTTGAACTGGTTCATGTCAATCTTCGACACTTAAGAAAAAAACTTCTGTCTTTATGAAATTTTTGTAACCCGCCATGACGTCATCTTCTGGATTTGCGGTAACCCGCCATGACGTCACCTATCATAATAGCGTGTTTTATCCAATGTATCCCAACGGATCTTTGTCTTGATGACCATCCCGAAAATCGAGGCGTCCTTGTAGTTGGATAACTCTTGTTTTTGGCCTCCTTGTTTTTCGCGCTCTTTAGTGGCCCTTCCTTATAAATAGACCCGACTAGGTCTTCCTTCAGTCTTCCCATTCCGCATCTTCTTCCTCTCGCCCCCATCTGTCACTGGAGCTCCGCCGTCGTCGCCACAGCGCACCTCGTCTCCGTCGAGCTTGGCCGCTGCATCGACCTGACTTTCACCAGAGAACGGCAGCATCCCTCCTCCACAGATCTTCCGCAGTAAGCATTTCCCCTTTCCGCGCCATAGATCTACATTAGGGCTAGCATGTTCTTCTGTTCAGTTCATCGTTCATCCTAGTTCCTCGCACTTGCCTCTGCCATAGCTTGTTTGATCCAGTAACAGCGTAGATCTCGTGCGGTTACTGTTCCGCATCCATTTTTAGTAGTAGCAGATCTCCTTGCTTTGTAGGAATCCTCAATAGAATGTATGAACTTCTCCGCACCATTTTTTTAGGTCTAGACTTTTTCTTGTCTGAAAATATGTTTGATCCAAAATAACAGCTGCCAATTGTGAAACCTGTTTGTACAACACTTAGGCAAAACTGCACTTTGTTAGCTTTATCTAGTCATGGTGACTCTGATCGCCGGTTTTAAGGAGGCAATGCTCAATTAATAATCTGAACCACCCTTGGCGGTTTAAATAGTGTTGACGGCTTATAGAGCTTATGGCGGCTTAACTAACCAGGACATAATTATCCTTATACCATTAGGCCCCTTCGTAAGCCGCCATTTTGAATATGCACAATAATATTTTTGTATTGCCCGGCTTAAATTTGAACTAGCACTTTTACTTTGTCTTAGGCTTTCAATCAGAATGGCACCCAAGGCACCTACCTCCTGCAACTGGGTTAAATCCATTGTCACTGGCAGCACCTTGGATGACTATGTGAAGACCGGCTATCTGCCGAAAAAAGAATTCATGCCTTATCGTGCTCCTAACCCGGATGAATAATTTCCTCAACCCAAAGACGGAGAGGTTATTGTTTTCACAGATCATATGAACCGGGGATTTACTACTCCCGGCTCAAAATTCTTCAGGGATGTGCTGAATTTCTTTGATCTTCACCAACAAGACATCGGACCCAATTCTGTGTCTAATATCTGCAACTTACAAGTATCCAGCGACGTATACCTTGGTGAAGAACCCAATTTGCTGCTTTTCAGAGAACTGTTCTATTTGAACCGCCAAACTAAATGTGCCAGCGGCCAGAGCTTAGAACTTGGCGGAGTCTCAATCTAGCGCCGCAGGGATGTGATCTTTCCTTACGCTAACCCGCCAAGCCACCCCAAAAGATTGGAATATGACATGGTTTTACTGCAAAGATACCTCTCCAGCTGATGAAAATCCTCTGCCTGGCTTTCGTGCCCTTCGTCTTGAGACGAACCATCCTTTGCCTCACAAGATTACAGCCATGGAACGTAAATCACTTGCTCCTACTTTGGCCAAGATCAAGGCTCTGCTGGGGAACGGGCTGACAGGCATTGACCTGGTCCGGGTTTGGCTCGCCTCGCGGGTTATTCCATTGAGCTGTTGCACCGGCTTGATGTGCGAATACACTGGTGCCAAGAATGATCCTCTGCGTCACAGCCCTGATGACTTACCTGCCCATGTCATTGACGACATGACCAAGTCTCTTCTGAATGAGAGTCTGGCGGATTACGGCAAGGTGGGCCTAGCCCCCTTCTGCAAAGCTAACTCGGCTCCAAAGGTAAACCGCCCATATGAAATGACTACCTTAATTTCTTAACGTTTCACCCATACTCATGAATATGCTAATCTTTGTAGGCGGGTGATAAATTTTGGAAAGTTAAATATGATCATGAAGCTTCCAAGAGAGCTAGAAAAGAAAAGAAAGCCACCAGGAAAGAAGCTGTCAAAAAGAAGGGCAAGAAAGCCACCGCTTCTGACCTGCTTTGGCTAGCGGACTCTTCTGAGAGGGAGGTAGCCCTTGATTCCCTTGGCTCATTTTTTAACCATCTTATTGACACTGATTATCAGCAGGAGGATACCGGAGCAAGCCGTAACAAGGCCGGTGAGGTAACTATCCTTTCCTCTGACTCCGAGCCTTTGCCAAGACAGAAAATCCGCAGAGTGACCCGGAAAGTAAGGTTTTCTCATCCTTTAGCTCATCATGATCCTCAATTTCTTTTGAAGCGGCAAATTCATGAGAGCCGGAGGCAGACCCGGACCAGCAAGGACGTGGAGCTCTCCTCCAGCTTACCAAACACTCCAAGGAAGCGCCGGAATGAGGTCACTTCTATTTTAAATAAATTTCACCCCTTGGCGGGTCTCTTCCGTCAACCACTCAATCCTTCTAACTCGGATTATCAGGATACTTCCCCTTCCTCCAGCGAGTCACTACAGTCCAACCTGCCGGCTTTCAAGACTGCACCAGGGTATGATGACATGTTCATCTTGCATTTATTTTAATCCCTTGCATCTGTATTAACCTTTATTTTGACACAGTGGTCAAGCCAAACCCATCAAACGGGTTAGGAAAAATAAACCGGCTGAAGATACAGTTGCGACTAAGCCGGCTCTTGAAACAGCCGTACTGGACTCGACCACTCATGAGCCGCCATCTTAGCCAGCTCAAGACTTACCAACTCCTGCTACTGACCCGCCCACTGATTAGCTGCCAATGAGTCAGAGAATCCAAAGATTCCTAGCCCGGTCCAGACTGATGACCCCTCAAATGCTGACATAGAGATCACCAGAACCGGCTATGTTGAGCCGGGAAGGCCGACTATACTGGCCAAGTGCCCCACCAAGGAAGAACTTCTAGACCAGCGCCGGGTCAAGATGGATGTTACCAACTATGCTCATATGAGTATTGGAGACATCTTTTCTGGCTATATGAGCCAAGTGCACAGCAGCCGGAACGTCGAGATTGATATGGTGAAGCAGATGCACCAAAAATTCAAGGTATTACCCGTTCTCTTTTGTTCATTAATCTTTATTATGCTAGCCCCCAAGTCTACTGCTTATGATGCTTATGTTGTAGACTTTGAAACAAACTTAGCAACATAAATTAAAGAAACATATAAAAGTTCTGGCTTACCATGTAGTCCCCAAGGGGCGGCTTAACCAATATGGTTGAGCCGGTTCTTATATAAAAATTCTTATGGGTCCTTGAACAGCAATATGCATTAGCCCCCAAGTGCCCAATATTATTGCTTGCAAAATGCTTGGGACTTACTCTTATAAATCGCCATCTTATGAACCGCCATTGAAAATAAAACTCTTTGGTAACATTAGCCCCCAAGTGCCAAGTTTTGTTGCTGGCAAAATGCTTGGGACTTTAATATTGCATAAACAATTGGCTTGATTTTGACTATGTACTTGTATAGGCCACCACGAGCCAACTCGAATCCGAGGTGACTGATCTAAAGAGCCGCCTTGAGACCCAAGAGACAGAAATTAAAAAGGCCGACACCAAGTTCAAATTCAGCGTTTCTGAACAAGAAAAACTAAAGAAACAATTTGAAGCTGAAAAGAAAGCCTGGGCGGATGAAAAGACCGCACTGATTAACCGGGCTAAAAAAACAGAGGCGGCTCTGGAAGAAGTCACCGGTGAATTATATGGTTTAAAGCGCCATGTCTCTCAAATTGTCTCAGCCATCTTTGGTAAGTCACCCAGCAATTGTTTAAATATCTAAGCCTTTCAATTGACCATAAGACTGTAATTAGCTCACCTGATCACGTTTATGCAGGCCCCAGAAGCTCAAACTTGAACCAAGACATGTTGATCAAACTGAAGGTAGTGTACACTTTGGTGGAACAATTGTGCATCGGGTCTCAACGTGCATTAGCCACGGTGGCTCTGTCGAGTGAAGTGTCAACCCTCCTGGTAGAGGTCTTGAAGAAGCTTTCAGTTCTCCCTCAACGGTTCAATGAACTGAGGCGGTCAGCAGCAAGAGCCGGAGCGGTAAACGCTTTAAGCCGGGTCAAGGCTTGGTTACCAGAATTAGACCCGGCTGACATTGGCACCGGCTACCCAAGCCTGAAGGAAGATGGCACTCCTTTTGAAGACGTAGAATTTCTCGCCTGTGTCAAAGAGATACGCCCTGTGGCTACTCTGATAGAAAATGAAGTGGATCTTACCAAGTATCGGGCGGGTTATGATGAAGAGAACCGGAGAATTCCAACGCCTCACTATGAAGTGACCAGTCTGATTCCCCTAGTACGTAAGCACACCTTTGCTCCTGAAGTTGACCCAGCCGGCCTTGTTGATGCTGAAGCTGAATTTGAAGCTTTGAACAACATTTACGGGTCATCGTCAACCTTCCAGGAAAGGGAGCAGGGCGAAACGCGGAGAAGGAACCCGGACGCTTCAGGCCAATCATGAAAGTGAACCTGCCGTGGCGGCTCATACCTGGGATGTACTTAAAAACAATGTGAATTATTTGGACTCGGGGAGTCATGTAATAGGATAGCAATAACTTTATTTTGGTTGTGCCATCATGCACGATTTAATGCTTAACGCCATTGAACCACCATGTTGTATCCATCCATGTTACTTTTTCATCTGCTTACCGTATGCTTGATCAGACTTCGTAAACTGTCCTTCACGTGAAAACAGACTGCAAAATCCCTTGATAGCTCAACACCAGGTGGGTCAAGACGATTTAAAAGGATTCATAGATTAGCTTGTTGTAAAAAACACAACTATGATCCTATGCTTACGACCTCTTAGATTTGCACCGCTGGTTTATATGACCCAGTCGGTGAGGGTGAGAACCCAGTCTTTGGATACTCAAAATTGCGGTATAATGATGCTTTATGTATCAGCGACTCATTAGTTAGTATTGAGCCGGGTCAAAAGCAATCATACTGAAACTTGTAAACCTCAAAAAAAGTCTCAAGTCAAATAAAGGGTGTTTCCAAAGAAAACTTTAAACCGAAATAGAATAAAAAAATTCAAGGCTGCTGATTCGAATACGACCAGTAAACCGTTCTAGAGGGGTTTAAGCTAGGATTCGAATACGACATGTAGCCCCCAATGGCTTTAGCATTGCGCCGATCAAGAGGGTACCAACAGTTGTGTTCTCTTTGGTTTGAATACAACCTATGTTTGAACAGGAAGCCCCCTAATGACCTTGAGAGTTTTTTAACGACTCTGATTCGAATACGATCAAAGTCGGTTCCCAAAAGGGGTTAAGCTATGATTCGAATACGATCAAGAAGCCCCCTAGTGAGCTCGGCAGTGTGCCAATCAAAAGGATACCGACAGCTGTGTTCTCTTTGGTTCGAATACGACCTGTGTTTGAACAGGAAGCCCCCTAGTGATCATAATTTTTAACGGCTAGATTCGAATACGATCGTAAGCCGGATCAAATGGGTTAAGCTGGACCAAATGTGATCAGCCCCCAAGTGATCATGTGAGAAAATAATGACAATAATAAGGATAAATTTACCTTGGGGGAAGGAAAAAAGGACAGAGGTCCTGCTTTATTATTTATCATAATATATACATTGGCAAAATATGTACATCAGGAGAGCCTATGGCTCAAGTGTCGTAGGGCCGAAGATGAGCTATATTCCACGGCCGGCGGGTCTCTTCCTCCGACTTACGTGAGTCTTTCTGCTCTCGAACATCGATAAGGTAATATGACCCGTTGTTCAAGTTCTTGCTGACCACAAAGGGCCCTTCCCAAGGTGGGGATAGCTTGTGCGCATCAGATTGATCATGGATGAGCCGGAGCACCAAATCACCTTCCTAAAAGGCTCTGGACTTGACCCGACGGCTGTGATATCGGCGCAAGTCTTGCTGGTAAACCGCCGAGCGAGCTGCTGCCAAGTCCCGCTGTTCATCTAACAGGTCCAGAGCATCCTGACGCGCCTGTTCATTGTCTGCTTCAACATAAGCCGCCACGCGAGGCGAGTCATGACGGATGTCGCTAGGGAGAACTGCCTCAGCTCCATAGACCATGAAGAAAGGTGTATAACCCGTAGATCTATTAGGAGTAGTGTTAATGCTCCATAACTATGAGGGTAACTCCTCAACCGAGCAACCCCGGCGTCCGCTGCAAAGGGACCAAAAGCCGGGGCTTGATGCCTTTCAAAAATCTCCTAATTGGCTCTCTCAGCTTGACCGTTGGATTGTGGGTGAGCCACTGATGAAACATCAAGCGGAATATGCTCCCGTTGACAAAATTCTTCCATGGCTCCTTTAGACAGATTAGTGCCATTGTTAGTTATAATGTTGTGTGGAAAGCCGAAGCGAAATATCACCTTCTTCATGAATTGAACCACCGTAGCTGTATCACACTTACTGACTGGCTCTGCCTCAACCCACTTTCTAAATTTATCAACTGCTACCAAGAGGTGGGTCTTTTTATCTTTGGACATTTTAAAAGGCCCAACCTTGTCAAGCTCCCAGACTACGAATGGCCATGTAATTGGAATCATCCTCAATTCTTGAGCCGGCACATGAGCCCGTCTTGAGAACTTCTGACAACCATCACACTTACTGACCAAGTCCTCTACATCAGCATGAGCCATCAGCCAATAGAATCCATGAAGGAAAACCTTAGACACGAGGGATTTTGACCCGGCGTGGTGACCACAATCCCCTTCATGAATCTCACGAAGAATTTCTTGGCCTTCTTCAGGAGAGATGCAACGCTGAAATGCCCCTGTAACACTGCGATGATGCAACTCGCCATTGACAATCGTCATAGACTTAGACCGCTGGGTTATCTGCCTGGCCAAGGTTTCATCCCCAGGCAACTCGCCCCGAGTCATATAAGCCAGGTATCGCAACGCCCAATCTGGAATGACATGAAGAGCTGCCACCAATTGCGCCTCTGGGTCAGGAACAGCCAAGTCTTCCTCTGTGGGTAGCTTCACAGAAGGGTTGTGCAGAATATCCAAGAAAGTATTAGGCGGCACCGGCTTACGCTGAGATCCCAACCGGCTTAAAGCATTAGCCGCCTCGTTCTTTCTGCGGTCAATGTGCTCCACCTGATAACCCTTGAAGTATCCCGCAATTGCATCAACTTCACGGCGATAAGCCGCCATGAGAGGATCCTTAGAATCCCACTTGCCTGATACCTGCTGAGCCACTAGATCTGAGTCGCCGAAGCACCTTACCCGGCTTAAGCTCATCTCTTTAGCCATCCGGAGACCATGGAGTAATGTTTCATACTCAGCTGCATTGTTAGTACAGGGAAACATCAACCGGAGCACATAACAAAATTTGTCACCTCGAGGGGAAGCCAAAACAACTCCAGCCCCCGAGCCCTCCAATTGCCTGGACCCGTCAAAATGAATTGTCCAATACGTGTTGTCCGGCTTTTCTTTAGGCATCTGCAGCTCTGCCCAATCGTTGATGAAATCCACTAGTGCTTGAGATTTAATAGCTGTGCGTGCCACATACTTTAGGCCAAGAGGCCCAAGCTCAATGGCCCATTTGGCGACTCGTCCTATGGCCTCTCTGTTTTGAATGATATCCCCCAAAGGAGCAGAACTAACCACAGTGATGGGGTGGCCCAAGAAGTATTGCTTAAGCTTCCGGCTTGCCATGAACACCCCATAAACGAGCATCTGCCAATGCGAATATCGTTGCTTGGACTCAATAAGCACCTCGCTGATGTAGTAAACTGGCCCTTGAACCGGATGTTCCTTGCCAGCCTCCTTGCACTCCACCACGATGGCCACGCTGACGGCACGCGTGTTAGTAGCCACATATAATAATAAGGGCTCCTTATCAACGGGAGCAGCAAGAACTGACGGCTTAGCCAGCTATCTCTTCAGATCTTGAAAAGCAGCATTGGCAGCGTCACTCCAGGTGAAGTTATCTATCTTCTTCATCATTTGATACAGTGGTATGGCCTTCTCACCTAACCAGCTTATGAACCGGCTTAGAGCAGCGATACGACCCGCCAAACGCTGAACGCCATTGATACATGCTGGTTTGGCCAGAGAGGTGATGGCCTTGATCTTCTCCGGGTTAGCCTCGATGCCCCTGTTAGAAACCAGAAAACCCAAGAGCTTGCATGCAGGCACACCAAAAATACATTTGGCCGGGTTAAGCATCATCTTGTAAACCCGAATATTGTCAAAGGTTTCCTTAAGATCATCAATCAAGGTATCTTTCTCTCTGGATTTCAACACTATGTCATCCACATAAGCATGAACGTTGCGCCCAATTTCATTATGAAGACAATTCTGCACACATCGCTGGTAAGTTGCCTGGGCACTATTGAGCCCGAAAGGCATTGATACATAGAAGAAGGCTCCAAATGGAGTAATGAATGCCGTCTTCTCCTGGTCCTTAACTGCCATCTTGATCTGATGATAACCAGAGTAAGCGTCCAAAAAACTCAAACGCTCACAACCCGCCGTAGCATCAATGATTTGATCAATACGAGGGACAACAAAAGTATCAGCTGGACAAGCCTTATTTAAGTCCGTGTAATCCACACACATATGCCAAGTGCCGTTTTTCTTAAGCACAAGCACCGGGTTAGCCAACCACTCTGGATAAAATACTTCAATGATGAACCCGGCTGCTAAGAGCGGGGCGACCTCTTCACCAATAGCCTTTCGTCTCTCCTCATTAAACCGCCGAAGAAACTTCTTGACCGGTTTAAACTTTGGATCAATATTAAGAGTGTGCTCAGCGAGTTCTCTTGGTACACCTGGCATGTCAGAAGGTTTCCATGCAAAAATGTCCTGGTTCTCACAGATGAACTCGATGAGCGTGCTTTCCTATTTGGGATCCAAATTAGCACTGATACTGAACTGTTTGGATGAGTCGCCTGGAACAAAATCAACAAGCTTAGTATCATCGGCCGACTTAAACTTCATGACCGGCTCATGTTCTGTGGTTGGCTTCTTTAAAGATGTCATATCCGCCGGGTCAAAATTGTCCTTGTAGAATTTTAACTCTTCTGTCGCACAAACCGACTCAGCATAAGCCGCGTCACCTTCTTCACATTCCAAGGCCACCGTCCGGCTCCCATGCACCGTAATGGTTCCCTTATGACCCGGCATCTTGAGCTACAAGTGCACATAACACAGCCGTGCCATGAATTTGGCATAAGCCGTCCGTCCGAACAGAGCATGGTACGGGCTCTTGATCTTGATTACTTCAAACGTCAATTTCTCAGCTCTGGAGTCATATTCATCCCCAAAAGGTACCTCCAATTCGATCTTACAGACTGGATACGCCGATTTACCAGGTACGACTCCATGGAAAATAGTGTTGGACAGCTTAAGGCTCTTATCAGTTAGCCCCATGTGACGGAAGGTCTCATAATAGAGGATATTGATATTGCTGCCTCCATCCATGAGTACCTTGGTGAATTTATATCCACCCACCTGAGGGGCCACCACCAGGGCTAAGTGACCCGGATTATCAACCCGGGGAGGGTGATCCTCCCTACTCCATAGGATAGGCTACTCAGACCATCTCAAGTAATGAGGAACTGCCGACTCGACAGCATTCACAGCCCTCTTGTGAAGCTTCTGGTCTCGTTTACATAAACTGGTGGTAAACACATGATATTTCCCACTATTCAGCTGCTTTGGATTGCTCTGGTATCCACCTTGCTGCTGTTGTTGGCCGCCCTGGCGAGATTGTTGGTTATACCCACCATGGTTGCCTTGAGAATTTTGAAAATTGGGATTTGACCCGCCGCCCGGGCCATGAAAGCCGGCGCCACCTGAGCTGCCGCGCTGACCATTGTTACCATCAAACATGTTGGAATTTTTGAAGGCCTTCATGATCGTACAATCCTTCCATAAATGGGTAGCCGGCTTCTGCTGAGTGCCGTGTCTCGGACAAGGCTCGTTCAACAATTCTTCAAGTGTGGGCCTGACCTACCAGACCGGGGAGGTGGCCTCCCTTTGCGACGCTGGTTGTTGCCCTGCGCATTAGTGTTAGCCACAAAATCCAAACTACCGTCAGCCTTACATTTATTACCTCCTTGATTTGCCGGGCTGTGCTGAGGGCCCTTGCCATTGCCATTCTTCTTTCCCTTCCCTGCCTTGTCATCATCAGACTCGGGATCCTTGGTACTATCAGAGTCGGCGTACTTGACCAGAGCCGCCATCAGCGTGCCCATATCATTACAATCACGCTTGAGCCGCCCCAGTTTTTGTTTTAGAGGCAAGAAACGGCAATGTTTCTCCAACATTAAGACTGCAGAGCCGGCATCCATCTTATCAGATGAGTGTATTATGGCTTTAACCCGGCGCACCCAATGGGTTGTAGACTCGCCCTCCTCTTGCTTGCAATTCGTCAGATCCACAATCGACATGGGCTGCTTGCACGTATCTTTGAAATTCTGGATGAACCGGGCCTTTAGCTCCGCCCATGAACTAATTGAATTAGGTAGCAGGACTTTCAACCAAGTGCGGGCGGTCCCATCCAACATCATGGTAAAGTACTTGGCCATTGCAGCATCACTGACCTCCAATAACTCCATAGCCATCTCGCAGCTCTCGATCCATGCCCCAGGCTGTAAGTCGGCTGTGTAATTCGGCACCTTCCTAGGCCCCTTAAAATCTTTGGGCAAACGCTCATTGCGTAGAGCCGGCACTAGACAAGGGACTCCTCGGGTCCCGGTGGCCGCACCTGCCTCGATAGAAGTCGTCGGATAAGTCGGATACGGCTGGTAAGCCGTCAACTGAGCTGCCTGCTCAGCCGCCTGCTCAGCCGCCCGCTCATCCTATTGACATATTCTGTCTTGATCTGCCAAGTTAAAGGCCTCAGGGCGCGCCGGGTCATGCCCACCTAGCTGGTTATGGCGCCGAATGTTGCTCAAAACCACCGCTGAATCCATGTGCCTGCTATAACTCGGGCTTCGGCTTGGGCGAGGGGTCAAATGGATCCTGTCCCGGCTGTAGGAGTACGCCTCCTGCTGTGCTAAGGACGTCTGAAGAAGTTCTCTGACCCGGCGGGTTTCAACCGCCGCTGGAGAGTCACCATCAATTGGGAGAGCCGCCAACCGTGCCGCTGCTGCTATCATGTTCTCCAACGAGTTAGAATAGTGACACGAAGGTGTTGGTACATACTGAGGTGGAGCCGTGTTTACGGAGGAGGTCCCATCACCTGCGGTTGAACCGGCGGGCCATCCCCAGGTGTTGCAACACGGTCCGCCCCTGCACGCAGGGAGAGCCACGCCGGGTTACTTGTACGCGGGGAGAGCCACGGTGGGTTACTGGGCCCTGCCCCTGGTGTGTGAAAGAGGTTTCGAGGATCATAAACAGGGGGGAGTCGAGATTGAGTCTTCTGATGCCTTCTCCTCATGACCTCATTAGATGCATTCTGGTCTTGCATGAGCCGAAAAGTCTGTGCCTGAATTTGCTGAGCCCGAACATCCAGAGCTGCCCGCTCTGCGGTTATCCTGACATCTTCCGCTGCTAGGTATTCCTTAGCCTGCACCATATCCAACTTTAACTGCTCCACCTCTGCGTCATGACGAGCTTGGTCTGCTGGGTTGACCATGGCGGTTAACAGAGTGGTCAGCTTATCTGTGAGATCCATCAACACCTGAGCCGGCGAGCGCACAGGGCCTCCTGCCCCGGCTGCTGTTGACCCGGATGTCATGGCTACCGTAGTTGTGGAGTCCTGGATAGGTTGTGTGCCGACCATGAAGATCCCAACCCTGTTCGGCGGCTCGAAGCAATCCGGAATACTGCTGCCATCGGAACAGCCCCCGAGCCTGCCCTCTTGTAGTTGATACAACGAATCTGTCTCACCTGTGGATGACCCGCCATCATAGTAGATGGTTGTCTCACCGCCAGATGCAGATCCTTCAGAGAGCCCTTCATGGATGCATCCCACGAAGGCATGCTTCACGGCAAGCGGAGCCCGGGCAGGTTTCGCATGCTGAGCCGTTTTGACGAGGTCGGTGCAGATGTCTGGCTCAAGTCCCGGCTCACCGATCTTGCCGATGAAGACATGAATTCCGCCGAAGGGGACCCGGTACCCGTACTCAATTGAGTCGGCCTCAGGGCCCCAGCCTGCATCGTCAATGTAGAGCTTGTCGCGACGACTCTTGGTCATCCGGCCCACAGCGTATCCCTTGAGCCCTTCAAAGCTGCCCTTCAAGAACCCGAATCCATCGTGCGCTGGCCCCACGGTGGGCGACACTGTCGTGGAATTTTCACGACAGACGTCCTAGCGAAAGGACTTAGTCATGGAGCCATCGCAACTAGGAACCTTGAAGGGGTTAATTAGGACAAAGGACACGAGGTTTATACTGGTTCGGCCCCTTACGGTGAAGGTAAAAGCCTACTGTCCAGTTTTGAGTGGGATTGCTTATGTCTCGATAACCAGGGAGCAAATCGCTGACCTAGCTCTCGAGTTGATGTTACTTGGCCTGAACCGCTGCCGGGTCGTCCCTTTATATACAGAGGCCAACGCCCAGCAGCTCTACAAAGTCTCGGTCGGCTCATAAACAGTGTCCGGCTCGGTCTCTTAATATTTCTTGTCTTACAGTACAAGTCACGCATACATGGCGGTTTATCACTACATGCCTTAAGTCGCCTCTGGGCCATGGGCCTTAAACTAAACCGCCATCCATAACCTGGGTCTTGGGCTTTAAGAACACTTGCAAGTATGACCCGGCCCCTCCTGGGCGGGTCATACCAATAGTTATATCCCCAACAACGGGCGAACTGCTTCCATCTGTTCTTCGCGCACGGATGGAAGCAGTTCACCCATGCTCATGATCTTCAGCTCGGGGACGTCCTCATCTTAAGCTACGACACCAGTCGGTCAGCACTCAGACCGGAAGATCCTCGACCATTAAGCCGTCGCCCCTCAACCCCTCGACCCCTCGGCGACTCGGCAACCCTCGACCCCTGACCCCTCGACAATCCTCAACTCTCGACCGTCGACCCCTCGGCGGTCCTGTCGAACACCTTCACTGTGAGCATGGTGCGGCTGTTGTTGTAGCTTAAGATGCAGACGTGCCCGAGCTGAAGGTCATCAGCGCGGGCGAACTGCTTCCATCCGTTCTTCGCGCACGGATGGAAGCAGTTCACCCATGCTCAT